>NC_059227.1:6802314-6874814 GCF_020615455.1 Coregonus clupeaformis | reverse complement strand
CCATCCCTCTATCCATACCATCCCTCTATCCATACCATCCCTCTATCCATACCATCCCTCTATCCATCCCATCCCTCTATCCATACCATCCCTCTATCCATCCCATCCCTCTATCCATCCCATCCCTCTATCCATCCCATCCCTCTATCCATACCATCCCTCTATCCATCCCATCCCTCTATCCATACCATCCCTCTATCCATACCATCCCTCTATCCATCCCATCCCTATATCCATACCATCCCTCTATCCATACCATCCCTCTATCCATCCCATCCCTCTATCCATACCATCCCTTTATCCATCCCATCCCTCTATCCATACCATCCCTCTATCCATACCATCCCTCTATCCATCCCATCCCTCTATCCATACCATCCCTCTATCCATACCATCCCTCTATCCATCCCATCCCTCTATCCATACCATCCCTCTATCCATCCCATCCCTCTATCCATCCCATCCCTCTATCCATACCACCCCTCTATCCATCCCATCCCTCTATCCATACCATCCCTCTATCCATACCATCCCTCTATCCATCCCATCCCTCTATCCATACCATCCCTCTATCCATCCCATCCCTCTATCCATCCCATCCCTCTATCCATACCATCCCTCTATCCATCCCATCCCTCTATCCATACCATCCCTCTATCCATCCCATCCCTCTATCCATCCCATCCCTCTATCCATACCATCCCTCTATCCATACCATCCCTCTATCCATACCATCCCTCTATCCATACCATCCCTCTATCCATCCCATCCCTCTATCCA
This sequence comes from Coregonus clupeaformis, assembly GCF_020615455.1. Taxonomy (NCBI): domain Eukaryota; kingdom Metazoa; phylum Chordata; class Actinopteri; order Salmoniformes; family Salmonidae; genus Coregonus; species Coregonus clupeaformis. Next base: position 6,874,034 of record NC_059227.1, on the reverse strand, counting down.
TCCCATCCCTCTATCCATCCCATCCCTCTATCCATCCCATCCCTCTATCCATACCATCCCTCTATCCATCCCATCCCTCTATCCATCCCATCCCTCTATCCATACCATCCCTCTATCCATCCCATCCCTCTATCCATCCCATCCCTCTATCCATCCTATCCCTCTATCCATACCATCCCTCTATCCATCCCATCCCTCTATCCATCCCATCCCTCTATCCATACCATCCCTCTATCCATACCATCCCTCTATCCATACCATCCCTCTATCCATACCATCCCTCTATCCATACCATCCCTATATCCATACCATCCCTCTATCCATCCCATCCTCTTTATCCATACCATCCCTCTATCCATACCATCCCTCTATCCATACCATCCCTCTATCCATACCATCCCTCTATCCATACCATCCCTCTATCCATACCATCCCTCTATCCATACCATCCCTCTATCCATACCATCCCTCTATCCATCCCATCCCTCTATCCATCCCATCCCTCTATCCATACCATCCCTCTTTCCATCCCTCACTTTCTCGCTACCCTCCCAACTCTCTGCCCCCTCTCTGTCTCTCCCTGTCGCTTCCTCTCCCTCCCTCCCTCCCTCCCTCCCTCCCTCCCTCCCTCCCTCCCTCCCTCCCTCCCTCCATCCATCTATCCCTCTCTCTGGTTCACAGGGGCTGCCCAGCTGGGGCGGATTTTCTCTGGTTGCAGTCTCTACCGCCTTATGGGGGCGTAACCTAGCGTAGCCTACCCTGCCTGTTGGGCCACCGGTCAGAGTCAGGGCTAGTAGATTAGTAACTGGATATAGCCAGCAGGATCCCTGGGGGCCCGGTTAGCTGGGCCCTGTGATCCAGAGGAAACAGGGTTCTGTGTGGCGGCTCTGTGTGGTCGAGACCTGGACCACAACCCTGCAGCTACCCTGTTCAGTAGAGGACATGGTTTTAGAGCTCCCTGTGATTCTCCCTGTGACCAGTCCTTTTGGTTAAGGGAGATTGAACCTCCTTACCGCTGTCACTGTAGCTCACTTTATTCCCATGGCATCGGATACTTGGGTACAAAGACGTGCGTTGCATGCACTACCCTCTGTAGAACCTTGCGGTCTGATGTCAAGCAGTTGCCATACCAAGCGGTGATGCAGCCAGTCAAGATGCTCTCAATGGTGCAGCTGTAGAACTTTTTGAGGATCCGAGGGCCCACGCCAAACCTTTTCAGCCTCCTGAGTGGGAAGAGGCGTTGTCGTGCCCTCTTCACGACTGTGTTGGTGTGTGTGGGCCATGATAATTCCTTAGTGATGTGGACACCGAGGAACTTGAAGCTCTCGATCTGCTCCACTACAGCCCCATAGATGTGGTTGGGGGCGTGGTCGGCCCTCGGTTTCCTGTAGTCCACAATCAGCTCCTTTGTCTTGCTGACGTTGAGGGAGAGGTTGTTGTCCTGGCACCACACTGCCAGGTCTCTGACCTTCTCCCTGTCGGCCATCTCATCGTCGTCTGTGATCAGGCCTACCACCGTTGTGTCGTCTGCAAACTTAATGACGGTGTTGGAGTCGTGTGCGGCCACCAGAGCATGTGGAAATCCTGCTCAACGCTCATGGAGCCGTGCTCGGTGCTCCGTGTCCTCCGCTAAAAACTGCTCCTTGCTCACATAAAAAAAAAAATGCCGCTCCAAATTTGCTCCATTCATTAAAATCACAATTTAATAATAATAATTTGCCATTTAGCAGACGCTTTTATCCAAAGCGACTTACAGTCATGCGTGCATACATTTTTTTGTGTATATGTGGTCCCGGGGTTCGAACCCACTACCTTGGCGTTACAAGCACTGTGCTCTACCAGCTGAGCTACAGAGGACCACATTTAACCAGCACCTATCTATTTTTGTCACTACCTGGACTTACCAATTGGTTTTTAAGTATTAAAACCAAACCATATGGATTTGAATGAAAAGTATTTGAATAAACATGAAAAGGTGAATGTAAGAAGCAAACATCATTTCAAATAGGATACATGTCATATTAAACAGCATAAAAACACTCTAAATAGGTCAGGAGCAGCCAGACAGGGAGCCTAAGAAGAAACTAAAATGAAATATTTAGATTTATTTATTTATATATATTCATTATTTCAATTATTTCAAGGCTATAGCCTACAAATAAATACATTGTGGAGCATTTGCGAGTGTGACATAAAGCGCTGAGCATTTAAACAACATTTTGTTGTATTCAATCGTTATAGTCTATAAATAGCATATATAGGCCGTGACTTACTTAGAATTAAATACAAATTAAATGAAAAATGACTTATTAGTGCCTTTGAATACATTTTTAGAATTCATTTTTAGAAACACGAATTTGGCCAGTCTGTGGCTTCAGGCTCATGCGATGGTGCCTGGAGAGCCGGCCAGCAGTGGAGAATATCCTCCCCACCCCTGCAGAGCCGGCCAGCAGTGGAGAATATCCTCCCCACCCCTGGAGAGCCGGCCAGCAGTGGAGAATATCCTCCCCACCCCTGGAGAGCCGGCCAGCAGTGGAGAATATCCTCCCCACCCCTGGAGAGCCGGCCAGCAGTGGAGAATATCCTCCCCACCCCTGGAGAGCCGGCCAGCAGTGGAGAATATCCTCCCCACCCCTGGAGAGCCGGCCAGCAGAGGAGAATATCCTCCCCCACCCCTGGAGAGCCGGCCAGCAGCGGAGAATATCCTCCCCACCCCTGCAGAGCCGGCCAGCAGCGGAGAATATCCTCCCCACCCCTGGAGAGCCGGCCAGCAGCGGAGAATATCCTCCCCCACCCCTGCAGAGCCGGCCAGCAGTGGAGAATATCCTCCCCACCCCCTGGAGAGCCGGCCAGCAGCGGAGAATATCCTCCCCACCCCTGGAGAGCCGGCCAGCAGTGGAGAATATCCTCCCCACCCCTGGAGAGCCGGCCAGCAGTGGAGAATATCCTCCCCACCCCTGGAGAGCCGGCCAGCAGTGGAGAATATCCTCCCCACCCCTGGAGAGCCGGCCAGCAGCGGAGAATATCCTCCCCACCCCTGGAGAGCCGGCCAGCAGTGGAGAATATCCTCCCCACCCCTGGAGAGCCAATGGGGATGCTGAACACCCTTTTGGCCACTCTTGCCAGGCTGGGGAGAGATGCAGATTTTTTTTTTTTTTTTTCTATAGGTAGGCCTAATGGTTTTTAGGCAAAATAACCCAATCAAAACAGAAAGCTCCTTGAACATGGGAATATGCCAAGATCAATTATGGACTATTGTATAGAACTCCAGAGTGGCGCAGTGGTGTAAGGCACTGCATCACAGTGCTAGCTGTGCCACTAGAGATCCTGGTTCGAATAGCCGGCCGCGACCGGGAGACCCATGGGGTGGCGCACAATTCGTCCGGGTAGGGGAGGGTTATGGCCGGCAGGGATGGAGCTCAGTTGGTAGAGCATGGCGTTTGCAACGCCAGGGTTGAGGGTTCAATTCCCACAGGGGGCCAGTATAAAAAATTATGTATGCACTAACTGTAAGTTGCTCTGGATAAGAGCGTCTGCTAAATGACTAAAATGTAGATAATAGAACGAAAATGAACGAACCATTTAAGAGATCAGATTTTTTGTTTATAAATACTTTGCTACAATGACACACTTAGTTATCTACTCACCTCCTTCCTTTCTGTTAGCATGTGCACGTAGCAAGTACACCATCATGCTTTTGGGTTGATGTGTCTTTTCAGATTCCACAATGATTCTTTAGTTGTGGACATTACATCACCTCACTCCCTCTCTTGCTCTTGGTCCTCATCTTTGTAATTCACCTTGATTTAGCACCTGTGTGTTTTATCAGTTTCTTTATGAAAATATTTAGCGAACTCCATGACAGTAGCTAAAGCAAGGTGATATACCAGCATACAAGTAGACTACAAATGCATTCTGGGCCGGGCATGCCCTGAGCTCCTGAAGTGAGCACTACTGGAGCGAAATTGGAGCGGGCGAGAAGGCAGACGCTCCATCCTTTGGGAGTCTCGCTCCACGCTCCAGTCAAATTGGGCATGCTCTGCTCCTCGCTCCGCTCCTCGCTCCGCTCCTCACCTCCGCTCCTCACCTCTGCTCCTCACTCCGTTCCTCACTCCGCTCCTCACTCCGCTCCGCTCACATACTCTGGAGGCCACGCAGTCGTGGGTGAACAGGGAGTACAGGAGGGGACTAAGCACACACCTCTAAGGGGCCCCCGTGTTGAGGGTCAGCGTGGCGGATGTGTTGTTGCCTACCCTTACCACCTGGGGGCGGCCCGTCAGGAAGTCCAGGATCCAGTTGCAGAGGAAGGTGTTTAGTCCCAGGGTCCTTAGCTTAGTGATGAGCTTGGAGGGCAATATGGTGTTGAACGCTGAGCTGTAGCCAATGAACAGCATTTTCACGTAGGTGTTTCTTTTGTACAGGTGGGAAAGGGCAGTATTGAATGCAATAGAGATGGCATCATCTGTGCATCTGTTGGGACGGTATTTGAATTGGAGTTGTTCCAGGGTGTCTGGGATGATGGTGTTGATGTGATGGTGTTGACCAGCCTTTCAAAGCATTTCATGGCTACAGATATAAGTGCTACGGGGCGATAGTCATTTAGGCAGGTTACCTTTACGTTCTTGGGCACAGGGACTATGGTGGTCTGCTTGAAACATGTAGGTATTACAGACTGGGTCAGGGAGAGGTTGAAAATGCCAGTGAAGACACTTGCCAGCATGTCAGCGCATGCTCTGAGTACGCGTCCTGGTAATCTGTCTGGCCCTGCGACCTTATGAATGTTAACCTGTTTAAAGGTCTTACTCACATTGGCTATAAAGAGCGTGATCACACAGTCGTCTGGAACAGCTGGTGCTCTCATGTATGGTTCAGTGTTGCTAGCCTCGAAAAAAGCATAGAAGGTATTTATCTCGTCTGATAGGCTTTCGTCACTGGGCAGCTCGCGGCTGGGTTTCCCTTTGTAGTCTGTGACAGTTTGCAAGCCCTGCCACATCCGACGAGTGTCAGAGCCAACATAGTAGGATTCGATCTTGGTCCTGTATTGACGCTTTCCCTGTTTGATGATTTGTCGGAGGGCGTAGCAGGATTTCTTATAAGCGTCCGGATTAGTGTCCTGCTCCTTGAAAGCGGCAGCTCTAGCCTTTAGCTCAGTGTGGATGTCCCCTGTAATCAATGGATTCCGGTTGGGGATATGTACTTACAGTCACTGTGGGGACGACATCATCGATGCATTTATTAATGAAGCAGGTGACTGATATGGTAAACTCTTCAATGCCATTGGATGAATCTCGGAACTTATTCCAGTCTGTGCTAGCAAAACAGTCCTGTAGCTTAGCATGCGCTTCATCGGACCACTTCCGTATTGAGCGTGTGACTGGTACTTCCTGTTTGAGTTTTTTCTTGTATGCAGGAATCAGGAGGATAGAATTATGGTCAGATTTGCCAAATGGAGGGCGAGGGAGAGCTTTGTATGCGTCTCTGTGTGTGGAGTAAAGGTGATCTAGAGTTTTTTCGCCTCTTGTTGCGCAGGTGACATGCTGGTAGAAATTTAGTAAAACTGATTACATTTTTCCTGCATTAAAGTCACCGGCCAATAGGAGCGCCGCCTCTCGATTAGCATTTTTGGTTTGCTTATGGCCCTATACAGCTCACCTACTCCCCTCGCCCCCCTCCCTCCCTCTCTGTCATGGTATCTGTTCGCCTGGGGGCCCATGCGAGGACAGGCTTGACTATTGGCCTGATATCAAGACTCGCCTGGCGGGGTTCCACATCAACGTGCCACAACTAATTTATAGAGCGTAAGACCCTGGAATGTAGATAGATAGATAGATAGTGCTGGTATCTGGGGTTAGGTGTCGTAAGATTTGCATCCAGTTGACTTTCTCTGTCACACAGTAGATACAGTAAACATTGTTTTATTTATTGATCCATCTTTGATATGTGAGAATTTGTTTTGTCTCCTACCCCAGGAACTGCCTTCAATTATGATTGAAAAGAGCCCACAGCTAGAATCTGAGTCTCTCTCACACGTTGCCATGACAAAAGTCTGTTATAGGTTTAGTTAGTACTTCCCAATTTCAAAACGTTTCATCCATGAACATCAGCCAGCTAACACCTGAATGTCATGCGGCGTGAGACATGGTAGACAGTCAACCTGAAACACAAGTGTCCATTATATTTCAAAGGATCTCCATTATTCGTAATACAGACTCCAATGAGGCAGTGGCAAACGGCTCGGTCTTCTCTAAAAGGAGCGTTTGAAGGAGGGATGTCTGGAGGGCGACCCCATTTATGTCTCAAGTACAGGGGGATGAACCAGAATATAGTTGCCATTTTCTCCAGTGGATCATCTTTGGTGTTTTACCTCAGCAGCGCCTTAAATACTTTTTTTTTTAGAAAGAATGCTAGGGAGTGTAAGACAAGGAGTGAGAGAAAGATGGACAATGTCTTCAAAATAAACCTGACCGGACACTTCACTCGGTTTTGGTTTCCACAAACAATGACACTGAACATACTGTATGCTTAGTGCTGATTCTTTCAAGACCTCTACTACTCTTGCCTTCCAAAAGAGCCATTCCAGTGCCAGACCAATGACGGTGATTAACAACAGTCTAATTAAAGATCAATGGAGTCGTGATTTGTCAGATGAATTAAGAAGCCCACTGTCCATTAATGCCATAAACCAATGTCACCATGATAGATATTGATTACAACCGCTCAAAACTAACCGTCACCCACTTCAGTGACGGGAAATCTTTATGGTGTTTTGTTTTTAAAAATGACCCTCATAGACGCCAATTAAGAATGGTAGTACATCCCCCTTAACCTAATTATTTTTAATGCATTTAGAAAGGGTAAATTATGCTGGTCAATAGTTGCACATAAATTATGTAGTTTGGAGTGTAATCTTTAGCGAGCATACGTCTTCTTTCTAATGTACATTTCTAATCCAGGCCCCGGGGAGGTGAAGAGCCTAGCTGTGCATGTTTAAGATTAATTTCTCCTTTGGTGTGTTTAATGTAAAAATAAACATTTATCATTGAGTTTAAAAATAGTCTGGTTGTATCTGGCAAATATGTAGCAAATCTAAGCAATGTACATTGCTCAAATGGTACCCAGTCACAACCATCCATTTTAGTGTAACACACAACAGACTCAAGTCACCATAGACGTTAAATGCCATCATGAAAGGCCAAGCCGTTCTTTAGTTAATAGAAAGAGGAATTTAGATGAAGTAGTTTATTAAAAGCACACCAAAGGACTTCAGGTTAATACAGAACGAGGAAGACTTTACATCATGTGGTCGGTGACACTTTGCTTCTTGAAAGTCCAATATATTGAAAACTTTACATTTTGGGAGTGTTTCAGTACAAAAAAAAAAAAAAAAAAGTGTGGATTTTCCCTTTAATGTCAAGGCATCAATAAACATCAGAAATGACATAAGACACACACAAAAAAAAAAACATACTCGTCAGTATTATCCAGGTAGTACTATCAGTTATGTATAGCAGAAATCAGGACACCTTACTTCGGATTCCTGGTTGTCCTGATTCCAAGGAGTCTTAATAAAGCCTTACTTGTTTTGTTCATCCTGGAAGGGAGTCATTTCAATGGTCAGAGGGTCTGAACCCCCCTGGAACTGCTGGAGCGAACCTGACCCTTTGTAGAACTAGGTTCCACTTCACCTTGGTCCTGGATGTCACCAGGCTCAGGCTCTTCAGTGTTGGGCACTGGCCCTTTGGGCTGTGGCATTTCTTCCTGAACCTGTTGGTCACTGACAGTAAATAGTGGTAGGTAATGGACTAAATTGGCTGCTCTCCATTGGTCGTTCCCGTGCTCGGTGGTGTCAGCAGGGAAGGCCCCAGTGACAAACAGCTCATCATATTTAGCCGTAAATCATTCCTGGCTAGGCTCTGGTCTAACAAAGCTGGGTAGGGGGTTGGGCTACTTTAGCAGGGTCTGGAATAGAGCCTGCCTCTTCAGGAAGAGGTTGGGGGGAACCATTGGTCTGCTGGCTCACTCTGACTGCTGCCATGCTCATAGATGCTCGCAAAGTGAGAGAGCTCTCCTGCCTGGAACTTTCTTGGGGGAGGTGGTAGGAACTCACACAGGGGAGGTTGTGGAAGAAGACTAGGGTAAGATGTTTCAGCAGGAACACATCCAGTCGTTTCAGGAGCCTGAGGAATGACGTAAGGGGAAGCAGCAGTCTGGGCAGATTTATAGGGGTCTTGAGCAGAACTCTGAAAACTGGGACCACCTTCAACAGGCTTCCCAGACTCAACAGGACCAGGGAGGCTTGAGCCAGGACTGGAGCTAATGGGATCACGTGTTAAGGGGGTCAAACTAGCTGGGTTTGACAAGTGGAGCATCATATGTTGTAGGTCTTGGGTGGAATGAGCCCATCCTGTAGGATGAGCAAACATTGAGTACCATTACCTTCAGATTAAAAAAATAAGAAAATGCCTAGCAAAATCTCACCAAAAGGTTCTCTGGTGGAAAAAAATTCCAACACATTATGAAACACAACACTGCAGTGGTGATCTTACCTTGTTGATGAGGATAGCAATGAACACCGCAAATCAGCAAAACCAGGAGCCCCCTGGGAAACACAAAACCAGGAGCCCCCTGGGAAACACAAAACCAGGAGCCCCCTGGGAAACACAAAATAAACAACTATTAAATTACAGAAGTGAAGAACACAAATATTCACCTTACACCTGTCTTACCTTGAGCACAGATTAGCAGCCATGATACCCATTGAACAGTGGGGAAAGGTGTAGTGAGGAGGAGAGACTGTATTTATATGTTGTAAAGGACAGTTTAGGACCAATCAGAGCCTGATTAGACAACGACGGACAGCCAAAGTTAATTGAGGCCCAATTCCACACCAACCATTGTCCCTAACCCTTTTGCCCTTGTGTGGATCTGAAAGAAATTAGATGTCAGGGTGTAGGGTTGAGTAAGGAAATTCCTGCACCATCACCCATTTCAATTCTGACCATGAGCACAGGAACGACCAATGGAGATCAGCCAATTTCGTGAGGTACCATCCTGCTCCCATCCAATACCAACCACTATTTTCTGACAGGACCAGCAGTGACCAGTAAGACGACGCTGACCTGGTAAAGTTTCTGCATTTGATTTCTCTGTGTTGATACAGGTTCATTAAAACCCTTTCCTCCTCTTCCTCAGGTCGTCAGTTATCTGCACTAACCTGGATCCTGCTGTCTGGTGGTGTTCCACCACATCTAATAAACTACTTGATCTAAATGTATCTTGTCTGGGTTGGTTGGTTTATCCATTTATCTAACTGTGGTTTAGTCCTTCACGGTAGCTTCAACATTCAGTCTGTACAACATCAATGGATTTTTCTTTGTGAATAGATTCGCGTTTTACTTCTGGACACAATTTGAAAAGGCGTAGTAGTCTGTCAGATTCCATTGTTTTTAGCATCAACAACCATTCTCGTTATCTACTAAATCCAGGCGCTGAGATTTGACTAAAGCCCCTTACAGAGCAGAGATCATGCCCAAGATTGCATAGTTGTCTCTACATTGTGGCAATTTCCGGCACTTGAGCCTCATTCCCGGACTTCCTAATCAGCTTCTCCTTTATGCAGCGTAATGGTGTTCCTCTCAACACGTGAACAGCTCTGTCAGAGCCAACACAGCGGTCTCAGGCCACAGGACACCAGCTGCAGACACTTTTCATGCTCCCCATCAGATGTCTTGTCTGTTCTAGTAAAGTGGACCTCGTGCCAAATAGGAAATATTCATGTTATTGGTTTTCAATTGGTACCTTATCCGTTCCATGCTTTCTGATTCTAACTGACTGACTCTAAGACACGTTTATATTTTTTTTTGTCTCCCACCTATCTCATGTGCTATTGTGATCAATGGACTTGATTTTTGTTTTACGGCTGATTAAATTAAATCCCAGATGTGTGCTCTTGGATAATTATCTTGCAAGGCATCTGACCTAATTGATTTCAGGTTGGTTCATCCCTCATACATGGGACATTTAACTGAGCTTCATTATGACCGAGTGATCCATTTATTCTACATGGGCAATTATGCTTCAGATTGTAGAACGATACTATAGCGTCTTATTCAAAACTTTAAGCTTACTGATTGTCGGTAGATTTTTATAAGATAAGTAATTTGCCACATATTAGAAAACATCAGGCAATGTCACAAACTGCCAGAGGTATCCCTGTCGGTGACAAACACACTCCCTCTCCCAGCTGCACACACACACACACCGACACACACACATAAAGCCAAATGTGCTGCCACTAAAATTTGCATGGTGCTCAGCAATGCATTAGTGAACATCACTTGGCAATCTGTTCATAGGACCTTAATTGGATTTTCATACCGCCTCTGATCTTGTTTTCTAATTAATGTCGGTGGCTGCCAACCAAGCAGAACCGTGCACCCAGCAACACCTTTGATCCCGGCCATATGGAGCTCCTCCCAGGGACGTAAAAACACCCCCTCACCTCGAGTCCTCCGTGTGGGAGAATACAAACAACAACAGGCCTGGTGAGGAGAATGGGTGGATGGTGGTAGGAAATGAAGGAGTGGGTGAGGAGAAGGGGTGGATGGTGGTAGGAAATGAAGGAGTGGGTGAGGAGAAGGGGTGGATGGTGGTAGGAAATTAAGGAGTGGGTGAGGAGAAGGGGTGGATGGTGGTAGGAAATTAAGGAGTGGGTGAGGAGAAGGGGTGGATGGTGGTAGGAAATTAAGGAGGGGGTGAGGAGAATGGGGTGGATGGTGGTAGGAAATGAAGGAGGTGGTGAGGAGAAGGGGTGGATGGTGGTAGGAAATGAAGGAGGGGGTGAGGAGAAGGGGTGTAGGGTTGTAGGAAATGAAGGAGGGGTGAGGAGAAGGGGGAGGGTTGTAGGAAAGTAGGGGTAGAAGCGGATGGAGAGGGTGAGGGAGAGAGGGAGGGAGAGGGTAAGGGAGGTAGGGAGGGGGAAGTAACGTGTTAACCAACAAATCCCTTCAGTGTTGTTATTGATTAATTTATCTCACAATCAGTTGTGATTACAGATAAATAAAACATGAGGGGTGGGACCATACACAACAACCCCCTCCTCTCCCTCTCTTGCTTCAGGGAAATGTCAATAGCTTTTTATAATCTATTTATCCCCCCTCCCCCCCTCCCCCGCTCCCCCTATGGCCACTCCAGGGACTGTGTCCCAAATCGCACCCTATCCCCTATACAGTGCACTACTTTTGGCCCGATGAGCCCTTGACAAAAGTAGTGCACTAAAAAGGGAAGATAAAGGATAAAGGACTGACAAAAACCTGTCCTTTTCTTTTTTTCTCCCCTCTTCCCCCCTTCCTCCCTGAAGCAGCAAGGCCTTGACCATACACCTCTATCTACCCACCTAGCATACCATACACCTCTATCTACCCACCTAGCATACCATACACCTCTATCTACCCACCTAGCATACCATACATCTCTATCTACCCACCTAGCATACCATAAATCTCTATCTACCCACCTAGCATACCATACACCTCTATCTACCCACCTAGCATACCATACATCTCTATCTACCCACCTAGCATACCATACATCTCTATCTACCCACCTAGCATACGATACATCTCTATCTACCCACCTAGCATACCTTGCATCTCTATCTACCCACCTAGCATACCAAACATTTATATCTACCCACCTAGCATACCATACATCTCTATCTACCCACTTAGCATACCATATATCTCTATATACCCAACAAGCATACCATGCATCTCTATCTACCCACCTAGCATACCATACAGCTCTATCTACCCACCTAGCATACCATACATCTCTATCTACCCACTTAGCATACAATACATCTCTAAATACCCAACTAGCATACCATGCATCTCTATCTACCCACCTAGCATACCATACATCTATATCTACCCACCTAGCATACCATACATCTTTATCTACCCACCTAGCATACCATGCATCACTATCTACCCACCTAGCATACCTTGCATCTCTATCTACCCACCTAGCATACCAAACATTTCTATCTACCCACCTAGCATACCATACATCTCTATCTACCCACTTAGCATACCATACATCTCTATATACCCAACTAGCATACCATGCATCTCTATCTACCCACCTAGCATACCATGCATCTCTATCTACCCACCTAGCATACCATACATCTCTATCTACCCACCTAGCATACCATACATCTCTATCTACCTACATAGCATACCATACATCTCTATCTACCCAACTAGCATACCATGCATCTCTATCTACCCACCTAGCATACCATACATCTTTATCTACCCAACTAGCATACCATGCATCTCTATCTACCCACCTAGCATACCTTGCATCTCTATCTACCCACCTAGCATACCAAACATTTCTATCTACCCACCTAGCATACCATACATCTCTATCTACCCACCTAGCATACCATACATCTCTATCTACCCACCTAGCATACCTTGCATCTCTATCTACCCACCTAGCATACCAAACATTTCTGTCTACCCACCTAGCATACCATGCATCGCTATCTACCCACCTAGCATACCACACATCTCTATCTACCCACCTAGAATACCATATATCTCTATCTACCCACCTAGCATACCATAAATCTCTATCTACCCACCTAGCATACCACACATCTCTATCTACCCACCTAGAATACCATATATCTCTATCTACCCACCTAGCCTACCACATTACTTTATACATCTTTATCTACCCACCTAGCCAATCACACTATTTTATACATCTTTATCTACCCACCGAGCCAATCACACTATTTTATACATCTCCATCTACCCACATAGCCTACCACCCTGCTTCATACATCTCTAACTACCCACCCAGCCTACCACACTGCTTTAAACATCTCTATCTGCCCATCTAGCATATCACACTGCTTTAAACATCTCTATCTCCCCACCTAGCCTACCACACTGCTTTAAACATCTCTATCTGCCCATCTAGCATATCACACTGCTTTAAACATCTATATCTGCCCACCTATACATCTCTTTTTACCTACCTAGCATACCACACTACTTTATTTTATTTTATGTAATTGAATGACGAATAACTCGGATGGCATGGCACCAGCTAGCTGTAATTGCTGCGTAGGCTATCATTCGTATAAATCCACACAGGCCTTTGCTCTTTCTTAGACGTTTGGCTGGCTAATCACTACGGCATCTATTCCATTCTATTGTAACTTCACAAGTTTAGTCCCTATGGACCCTGATCAAAAGTAGTGCACTATATAGGGATTAGGGTACCATTCTCTGGTGTAAAGTAGTGCACTATATAGGAAATAAGGTGCCATTTGGGACACAGCCACAGACAGACCTCCTGAGTGTCAACACATGACCTTCCACAACAATGGCTGCCGCAGAGAAGCAAGGCTTTCTGCAGTGTTCATGCCAGTGATTGCACCTGAAGGATCTCCTATTCACAAGGCGTGTTTGTCCTTCAGAGAGCAATTATTCTGAAAAATGTCTATTATCTTTAAGAGATTTTTCTGCTGCTTGCTGCGTAGGCTGGAGTATATCCATATATATTTTTCATCTCTCTCTGAGTCGGCGGCGAAGGCCTATTGAACATGTGACTTATTGTGATTCCTAGCTTGCGAATGACTGGCAGTGCATTAAGACTGAAGTAGAATAATCTAATGAAGAGTTTACCACAGGTCTGAAGCCTATCTCCTTTTTAAGAGTGTAAAGAGAACAACCTTGGCCTTCTTTAAGAATATTACCGGACAATATAATGTAATCCAGAGTCAGGGCTGCTATTGTATGTCTCTAACTTTCTGACGTCTATGTGTCTCTGTATGGTTGAATGTGTTGAATGTGTGCCGGCTAGGTTAAAATATGTTTGTGTTTCACGAATCACTGTGTCTTTGTTTTACCTAGCAGTGATTGGCCAAGTGAAGTGGTGAATGACCTTCTGTTATGGGGGATTGAAACAATGGCTCACATAGCTAGTGTCAATCAATATCTCACTCACCCATCTAAACTCAGTCTTGTTGCCTGTCTCTCTGTCTCTGTAACCTCAGCCTTGTTGCCTGTCTCTCTGTCTACTGTATGTCTCTGTCTCTGTAAACTCAGTCGTTTCTCTCTGCCTATGTCTCTGTCTCTGTAAACTCAGCCTTGTCTCTCTGCCTATGTCTCTGTCTCTGTAAACTCAGCCCTGTCTCTCTGTCTCTGTAAACTCAGCCTTGTCTCTCTGTCTCTGTCTCTCTAAACTCAGCCTTGTCTCTCTGTCTCTGTCTCTGTAAACTCACCCTTGTCTCTGTCTCTGTAAACTCTGCCTTGTTGCCTGTCTCTAAGTCTGTCTCTGTAAACTCAGCATTGTTGCCTGTCTCTCTGTTTCTGTAAACTCCGCCTTGTTGCATGTCTCTTTGTTTCTGTACACTCAGCATTGTTGCCTGTCTCTCTGTCTCTGTAAACTCAGCCTTTGTACTTGTCTCTCTGTCACTGTAAACTCTGCCTTGTTGCCTGTCTCTCTGTCTCTGTTACAGTTTTTCTCCATTGGTTTGGCTCATTTCTTGAAACAGAAATTACATTCTCAAAACTACATGGACAAACCTCCAAACCACTTGGCAATTGTTCACAACAGAATTTAATTTCTCATTCATTTCATCAAATTGCAAATGTCTAAGTACATGTCTCAATGTCTCAGTACATCTTTGCAAATGATTAAGTACAGGTAGCCTACATTTAGCACAATTTCCAAGTGAATAGATCTTGTTGATCTAAACTGATTGTTGATTCTCAGTCTAATGGTTGTTCGCTCCAAAACGTGTCAGCGTCATTTCATTGTATAAGTCATCACATGCACAATAGTCTGTTCAATTGTCAAAATTAGTCAAGAACATAATACCATGAATACCATATATGAATCCCTTGGAACATTTGATACATTTATTACAGCAATTGACAGTCAGGTGAAACCTTACTCTCCTTTCCTCAATCCTATTGAGGAGTATTTCTCCGCTTGGAGGTGGAGAGTGTATGAGCATCGGGCTCAAGATCAGAGGTCCCTGCTCCATGCAATGGACGCTGCGTGTGAGGATATTACAGCAGATCAGTGTAGGGGGATGGTTGCGACATGCACGCCCGTTTCTTCCCTCGTTGCATCGCAAGGAGAATATACGCTGTGATGTGGACGAGAATCTGTGGCCAGACAGACAGCAGCGTGTGGATGGCCAGGAGGGTGAGGACAGCGACCAGTGAAGAACTGTTAGTTGTGAAACTCCAGCTTTATTTACAGCACTGTAGGCTGCATATAATTTTCATTGTTTTTGTTTGTGTGTTTATATTACAGTATATTATGCTGTATACATTTTCTTTTTACTCTGATGTATGGAAGTTACTTTATGTGTGTGAATGATAATGGTTACAATTTCCTTGGCAGTATGAGTGCAATGTGTGATGTCAAACCTTGGAGGCTACTCTTACCCTAAAATCCTATTTATTTTTTTCAGTTTTATACACAATTGTATTCTGTTAGCTAGACAAAAAACAGTACAGTAACCATTGTCAATGAAGGACTGGGCTAAGACTGAAGGTGGACATGAGGGATATTTCAATGGTCCTCTGCCATAGTGACAAAACATCTAAACATTTTGACTTGCAGTGCTTACACAATGCCAAAGGGACGAAGCATTTTGGGGGCACTGACTGTTTAAATGAGAAGGAAATTTAGTTTTGACACATGCGTGAACTGTTTTGGGGAGAGGTATGAGCTTTGCAGGTGAACCATGGTGTTGTGCCGAACCATCCACGTTATTTTGGCTAAAGCACCAAGAGTGTTGAGAACGTCCGGTCTGTTTCAAGAAATGAGCCAAAGCAATTGAGAAGGATCTTTGCCATTTTCGTGGCACTGACTCCTTATATGGGAAAGGAATTTAGTTTTGAAGCATGAGTGAACAGTTTTAGGAGAGATATGAGCTTTTGCAAGTGAGCTATAGTGTTGTGCTGAACTGTAAGACTGTTTTGCCAAATGATCTTAGAGTTTTGAGAATGTAATTTCTGTTTCAAGAAATGAGCCAAACCAATGGAGAAAAACTGTAACTCAGCCTTGTCTCTCTGTCTCTGTAAACTCTGCCTTGTTGCCTGTCTCTCTGTCTCTGTAAACTCTGCCTTGTTGCCTGTCTCTCTGTCCCCCCAAACTCCACATTGTTGCCTGTATCTCTGTCTCTGTAAACTCAGCCTTGTTGCCTGTCTCTCTGTCTCTGTAAAATCAGCCTCTCTGTCTCTGTCTCTGTAAACTCAGCCTTGTTGCTTGTCTCTCTGTCTCTGTAAACTCAGCCTTGTTGCCTGTTTCTCTGTCACTGTAAACTCTGCCGTGTTGCCTGTCTCTCTGTCTCTGTAAACTCAGCCTTGTTGCTTGTCTCTCTGTCTCTGTAATCTCAGCCTTGTTGCTTGTCTCTCTGTCTCTGTAAACTCTGCCTTGTTGCCTGTCTCTCTGTCCCCCCAAACTCTGCATTGTTGCCTGTCTCTCTGTCTCTGTAAACTCAGCCTTGTTGCCTGTCTCTCTGTCTCTGTAAACTCCACCTTGTTGCCTGTGTCTCTGTCTCTGTAAACTCAGCCTTGTTGCCTGTCTCTCTGTCTCTGTAAACTCAGCCTTGTTGCTTGTCTCTCTGTCTCTGTAAACTCAGCCTTGTTGCTTGTCTCTCTGTCTCTGTAAGTCCGCCTTGTTGCCTGTCTCTCTGTCTCTGTAAAATCAGCCTTGTTGCCTGTCTCTCTGTCTCTGTAAACTCATCCTTGTTGCTTGTTTCTCTGTCTCTGTAAACTCAGCCTTGTTGCCTGTCTCTCTGTCTCTGTAAACTATGCCTTGTTGCCTGTCTCTCTGTCCCCCAAAACTCTGCATTGTTGCCTGTCTCTCTGTCTCTGTAAACTCAGCCTTGTTGCCTGTCTCTCTGTCTCTGTAAACTCCACCTTGTTGCCTGTGTCTCTGTCTCTGTAAACTCAGCCTTGTTGCCTGTCTCTCTGTCTCTGTAAACTCAGCCTTGTTGCCTGTCTCTCTTTCTCTGTAAACTCAGCCTTGTTGCTTGTCTCTCTGTCTCTGTAAGTCCGCCTTGTTGCCTGTCTCTCTGTCTCTGTAAAATCAGCATTGTTGCCTGTCTCTCTGTCTCTATAAACTCAGCCTTGTTGCTTGATTCTCTGTCTCTGTAAACTCCACCTTGTTGCCTGTCTCTCTGTCTCTGTAAACTCAGCCTTGTTGCTTGTTTATCTGTCTCTGTAAACTCCACCTTGTTGCCTGTCTCTCTGTCTCTGTAAACTCAGCCTTGTTGCCTGTCTCTCTGTCTCTGTAAAATCAGCCTTGTCTCTCTGTCGCTGTCTCTGTAAACTCCACATTGTTGCCTGTATCTCTGTCTCTGTAAACTCAGCCTCGTTGCCTGTCTCTCTGTCTCTGTAAAATCAGCCTTGTCTCTCTGTCTCTGTCTCTGTAAACTCAGCCTTGTTGCTTGTCTCTCTGTCTCTGTAAACTCAGCCTTGTTGCCTGTCTCTCTGTCACTGTAAACTCTGCCGTGTTGCCTGTCTCTCTGTCTCTGTAAACTCAGCCTTGTTGCTTGTCTCTCTGTCTCTGTAAACTCAGCCTTGTTGCTTGTCTCTCTGTCTCTGTAAACTCTGCCTTGTTGCCTGTCTCTCTGTCCCCCCAAACTCTGCATTGTTGCCTGTCTCTCTGTCTCTGTAAACTCAGCCTTGTTGCCTGTCTCTCTGTCTCTGTAAACTCAGCCTTGTTGCCTGTGTCTCTGTCTCTGTAAACTCAGCCTTGTTGCTTGTCTCTCTGTCTCTGTAAACTCAGCCTTGTTGCTTGTCTCTCTGTCTGATATGTCTGCCAGACATGCAGAGATGCGATTCGCCACCTGGTTATCAGAAGGGGGAAAGGAGAAGATTAATTGTGTGTCGTCTGCGTAGCAATGATAGGAGAGACCATGTGAGGATATGACAGAGCCAAGTGACTTGGTGTATAGAGAGAATAGGAGAGGTCCTAGAACTGAGCCCTGGGGGACATCAGTGGTGAGAGCATGTGGTGCGGAGCCAGATTCTCACCACGCCACCTGGTACGAGCGACCTGTCAGGTAGGACGCAATCCAAGAGTGAGCCGTATACAAGGTGCATATAGTATCTTTCCTCTAGGCACTACAGTATATCCTGTCCCACATTGTTAGGCCTACAGTATGGGCTTTACCCAACTTCTCTGACTACTGTTGTTATGCCATACAGTCAACACAATCTAAACAGTCACATGATAGTCACTTTGCATATACAGACCAGGCTATAATGTCATGCCATACAGTCTTGTCTCAACGCAAACAGTCACTTGATTAGGGTAACAAAATTCCGGGAACTTTTCAAAAATTCCCAGGTTTTCCTCCTGATTCTGGGAATCTTCCAACCAGGATTTCAGGAAAACTAAGGGGGATTTCAAACCCTACACTTGATAGAGTCGTCATACAGAAAATATTATTTAGAGAGTTAGTGAGTTAGAAAATATTATAAACTTGATGGTTCGAGCCCTGAATACTGATTGGCTGACAGCTGTGGTATATCAGCTCGTAAACAACGGGTATGACAAAACAGTTATTTGTACTGCTCTAATTACGTTGGTAACCTGTTTATAATAGCAATAAGGCACCTCAGGGGTTTGTGGTATATGGCCAATATACCACAGCGTTGCGTCGTGCCTAAGAACAGTCCTTAGCTGTGGTATATTGGCCATATACCACACCCCCTCTGGCCTTATTGCTTAAATATACACTACAGTGGCTTGCGAAAGTATTCACCCCCCTTGGCATTATTCCTATTTTGTTGCCTTACAACCTGGAATTAAAATTGATTGGGTTGTATCATTTGATTTACACAACATGCCTACCACTTTGAAGATGCAAAATAAAAATAAAATTGTGAGACAAATAAGAAATAAGACAAGAAAACAGAAAACTTGAGCGTGCATACCTATTCACCCCCCCAAAGTCAATACTTTGTACAGACACCTTTTGCAGCAATTACAGCTGCAAGTCTCTTGGGGTATGTTTCTATAAGCTTGGCTCATTTAGCCACTGGGATTTTTGGCCATTCTTCAAGGCAAAACTGCTCCAGCTCCTTCAAGTTGGATGGGTTCCGCTGGTGAACAGCAATCTTTAAGTCATACCACAGATTCTCAATTGGATTGAGGTCTGGGCTTTGACTAGAACATTCCAAGACATTTAAATGTTTCCCCTTAAACCACTCAAGTGTTGCTTTAGCAGTATGCTTATGGTCATTGACCTGCTGGAAGGTGAAATCCATTCCAGTCTCAACCAATTGTTTTCTTGGTGATTATGGTCCCAACTGCCTTGAGATCATTGACAAGATCCTCCCGTGTAGTTCTGAGCTGATTCCTCACCGTTCTCATGATCATTGCAACTCCACGAGGTGAGATCTTGCATGGAGCCCCAGGCCGAGGGAGATTGACAGTTATTTTGTGTTTCTTCCATTTGCGAATAATCGCACCAACTGTTGTCACCTTCTCACCAAGCTGTTTGGCGATGGTCTTGTAGCCCATTCCAGCCTTGTGTAGGTCTACAATCTTGTCCCTGACATCCTTGGAGAGCTCTTTGGTCTTGGCCATGGTGGAGAGTTTGGAATCTGATTGATTGATTGCTTCTGTGGACAGGTGTCTTTTATACAGGTAACAAATTGAGATTAGGAGCACTCCCTTTAAGAGTGTGCTCCTAATCTCAGCTCGTTACCTGTATAAAAGACACCTGGGAGCCAGAAATCTTTCTGATTGAGAGGGGATCAAATACTTATTTCCCTAATTAAAATGCAAATCAATTCATAACATTTTTGACATGCGTTTATCTGGATTTTTTTGTTGTTATTCTGTCCCTCACTGTTCAAATAAACCTACCATTAAAATTATAGACTGATCATTTCTTTGTCAGTGGGCAAACGTACAAAGTCAGCAGGGGATCAAATACTTTTTTCCCTCACTGTATATATACTGAGATCATGTGACAGATCATGTGACACTTAGATTGCACACAGGTGGACTTTATTGAACTAATAAAGGTAATTGGTTGCACCAGATCTTATTTAGGGGCTTCATAGCAAAGGGGGTGAATACATATCCACGCACCACTTTTCCGTTATTTATGTTTTAGAAATCTTTGAAACAAGTTATTTTTAAAATTTCACTTCACCAATTTGGACTATTTTGTGTATGTCCATTACATGAAATCCAAATAAAAATCAATTTAAATTGCAGGTTGCAATGCAACAAAATAGGAAAAACGCCAAGGGGGATGAATACTTTTGCAAGGCACTGTACATAACTAAAAGTATGTGGACACCTGCTGAACATCTCATTCCAAAATCATGGGCATTAATATAGAGTTGGTTCCCCCTTTGCTGCTATAACAGCCTCCACTCTTCTGGGAAGGCTTTCCACTGATTGTTGGAACATTGCTGCGGGGACTTGCTTCCATTCAGCCACAAGAGGATTATTGAGGTTGGGCACTGATGTTAGGCGATTAGGCCTGGTTCGCAGTCGGCGTTCCAATTCATCCCAAAGGTGTTCGATAGGGTTGAGGTCAGGGCTCTGTGCAGGCCAGTCAAGTTCTTCCACACTGATCTCAACAAACCATTTCTGTATGGACCTCGCTTTGTGCATGGGGGCATTGTCATGCTGAAACAGGAAAGGGCCTTCCCCAAACTGTTGGCACAAAGTTGGAATCACAGAATCATCTAGAATTTCATTGTATGCTGTAGCCTTAAGATTTCCCTTCACTGAAATTAAGGGGCCTAGCCCGACCTATGTAAAACAGCCCCAGATCCTTATTCCTACTCCACCAAACATTACAGTTGGCACTATGCATTGTGACAGGTAGCGTTGTCCTGGCATCCGCCTAACCCAGATTCGTCCGTCGGACTGCCAGATGGTGAAGGGTGTTACACCACTCCAGCCGACGCTTGGCATTGCACATGGTGATCTTAGGCTTGTTTGTGGCTGCTCAGCTTTGGAAACCAATTTCATGAAGCTCGCGACAAACAGTTATTGTGCTGAAGTTGCTTCCAGAAGCAGTTTGGAACTCGGTAGTGAGTGTTTCAACCGAGGACAGATTATTTTTATGCGCTACGCACTTCAACACTCGGCGGTCCCGTTCTGTGAGCTTGTGTGGCCTACCACTTCGCGGCTGAGCCATTCTTGCTCCTAGACCTTTCCACTTCACAATAACAGCACTTACAGTTGACCGGGGCAGATCTAGCAGGGCAGAACTTTGACAAACTGACTTGTTGGAAAGGTGGCATCCTATGACGGTGCCACGTCGAAAGTCACTGAGCTCTTCAGTAAGGCCATTCTACCGCCAGTGTTTGTCTATGGAGATTGAATGGCTGTGTGCTCGATTTTCTACACCTGTCAGCAACGGGTGTGCCTGAAATAGCAGAATTCGCTAATTTGAAGGGGTGTCCACATACTTTTGTGTATATATAGTGTATTATTTTACCTAAAAATACATTATTTAGAGAGTTAGTGAGTCAGTGAGTTAGATAGCAATAGATTATTTAGAGGGTGAGTTAGATAACAATATATTATTTAGAGAGTTAGTGAGTTAGATAATAATATATTATTTAGAGAGTTTATGAGTTAGATGACATTCGATTATTTAGAGAGTTAGATGGCAATATATTATTTAGAGAGTTAGTGAGTTAGATGACAATATATTATTTAGAGAGTTAGTGAGTTAGATAACAATATATTATTTAGAGAGTTAGTGAGTTAGATAATAATATATTATTTAGAGAGTTTATGAGTTAGATGACATTCGATTATTTAGAGAGTTAGTGAGTTAGATGGCAATATATTATTTAGAGAGTTAGTGAGTTAGATAACAATATATTATTTAGAGAGTTAGTGAGTTAGATAATAATATATTATTTAGAGAGTTTATGAGTTAGATGGCAATATATTATTTAGAGAGTTAGTGAGTTAGATGACAATATATTATTTAGGGAGTTAGTGAATTAGATGACAATATATTATTTAGAGAGTTAGTGAGTTAGATGACAATTGATTATTTAGAAAGTTAGTGAGTTAGATGACAATAGATTATTTAGAGAGTTAGTGAGTTAGATAACAATATATTATTTAGAGAGTTAGTGAGTTTGATAACAATATATTATTTAGAGAGTTAGTGAGTTAGATAACAATATATTATTTAGAGAGTTAGTGAGTTTGATAACAATATATTATTTAGAGAGTTAGTGAGTTAGATGACAATATATTATTTAGGGAGTTAGTGAACTAGATGACAATATATTATTTAGAGAGTTAGTGAGTTAGAAAACAATATATTATTTAGAGAGTTAATGAGTTTGATGACAATAGATTATTTAGAGAGTTAGTGAGTTAGATAACAATATATTATTTAGAGAGTTAGTGAATTAGCTAATAACATATTACTTAGAGAGTTAGTGAGTTACATAACAACAGATCAAAAGTAGTGCAGTATATAGGGGAAAGGGGTACCATTTGGGACATACCCTTCGTCTGGTTACCATGGAAATGGGCAGATTTTTAATCAACAAGATACAAGTAGTACCTTCGAACTGAGTTGGCAGTTGGACAACAAAGACCAACCCATAAATCATCACGACAACTTGACCATGAAACGATCATTTTAGGATACAGAGATTTAAAAAGATTTCCTTATATTAGCTTGGGTTTGATCACCCGAGAGGGAGAGAGCGAAAATACCCACATCACTTAGTTCGGTTGTACATTTATCTTGAAGGTAAATATGTACACAGAGTATACAAAACATTAGGAACACCTTCCTAATACTGAGTTGCATACCCCCCCTTTTGCCCTCAGAACAGCCTCAATTCGTCGGGGCATGGACTCTACAAGGTGTCGAAAGCGTTCCACAGGGATGCAGGCCCATGTTGACTCCAATGCTTCCCACAGTTGTGTCAAGTTGGCTGGATGTCCTTTGGGTGGTGGACCATTCTTGATACACACTGGAAACTGTGGAGTGTGAAAAACCCAGCAGCGTTGCAGTTCTTGACACAAACCAGTGCACCTGGCACCTACTAACATACCCCGTTCAAAGCAATGGAGGCTGCTGAGGTGAGGACGGCTCATAATAATGGCTGGAACGGAGCAAATGGCTGGAACGGAGCAAATGGAAACCATGTGTTTAATGTATTTGACCCCATTCCACTGATTCCACTCCAGCCATTAGCATGAGCCCGTCCTCCCCAATTAAGGTGCCACCAACCTCCTGTGGTTCAAAGGCACTTAAATCTTTTGTCTTGCACATTCATCCTCTGAAAGGCACACATACACAATCCATGTCTCAATTGTCTCAAGGCTGAAAAATCCTTCTTTAACCTGTCTCCTCCCCTTCATCTACACTGATTGAAGTGGATTTAACAAGTGACATCAAAAAGGGATCATAGCTTTCACCTGGATTCACCTGGTCAGTCTATGTCATGGAAAGAGCAGATTTTCTTAATGTTTTGTATACTCAGTGTAAATGTGTGTGTCTGTGTGTGTCTGTGTGTGTGAGTGTGTGTGTGTGTGTGTGTGTGTGTGTGTATGTGTGTGTGTGTGCGCGAGTGTGTCTGGTGTGTGTGTGTCTCTCTGAGAGTCAAGCATTAACTACAACTAGCTCTCACAGTCTCATGTTAGAATTAGACGTTCATTCATGTTTCACAAACGTCAAATTTCAAATTTTGTCCATACTGCAAATGTCAGTTTAGGCATCAACTTCGAACAG
Source organism: Coregonus clupeaformis (assembly GCF_020615455.1). Classification (NCBI taxonomy): domain Eukaryota; kingdom Metazoa; phylum Chordata; class Actinopteri; order Salmoniformes; family Salmonidae; genus Coregonus; species Coregonus clupeaformis. Next base: position 6,850,234 of record NC_059227.1, on the reverse strand, counting down.
TTAAGGTAAGGGTTAAAATTTGGGATAGGCTTAAAACAAGAATCTCAAAAACAACTTTCTATCACTGGATTTGAACTTGCAACCTTTGGAATCAGATGCTTACACCCATCCACCATCCCCATCCACAACGCCATAGCAAAACCGAAACCTACTTGAAGGTAACAGCGCTCACTGTTGCTCCTAGTGACTGGTTTCTGCGTCATCTCCCGACGTCGTCAGACATGGATGGATGTCAAATACTGACTTGTATCACGGGTGACCTGGCTGCTTAATTATTGCGTTACAGAGAAACAAGCACACACACACACACACACACACACACACACACACACACACACACACACACACACACACACACACACACACACACACACACACACACACACACACACACGTGTGTAAGCGGTTTGTGTGTGTGTGTGTCTGTGTGTGTGTCTGTGTGTGTGTGTGTGTGTGTGTGCGTGTGTGTGTGCGTGTGTGTTTGTGAGTGTGTGTGCGTGTGTGCGTGTTTGTGTGTGTGTGCATGTGTGTTTGTGAGTGTGTGAGTGTGTGTGCGTGTGTGTTTGTGAGTGTGTGTGTGTGTGTGTGCATGTGTGTTTGTGAGTGTGTGTTTGTGTGTGTGCATGTGTGTTTGTGAGTGTGTGAGTGTGTGTGCGTGTGTGTTTGTGAGTGTGTGTGTGTGTGTGTGTGCATGTGTGTTTGTGAGTGTGTGTTTGTGTGTTTGTGTGTGTGCATGTGTGTTTGTGAGTGTGTGAGTGTGTGTGCGTGTGTGTTTGTGAGTGTGTGTGTGTGTGTGTGCATGTGTGTTTGTGAGTGTGTGAGTGTGTGCGCGCTTGTGTGTGTGAGAGTATACACTCATCACGGCTGCTTGCTCAGCGGCGGTTACTGAATACAGAGGAAGATATACACGTATGTAAATACTTAGCTGATTTATAGGATGTCACTCTGCCAAGGGGAGTCAGCCGTGCGTGTTAAGACGGGCTGATCAGGGCACAGGAATTCATTTTGAGTGATGCGGACACATTTTGTACAGTCTTGCAGGCCTTTTGAGGACTTTGACATCTGGCAGATTACACCGTACACAATCTATGATTTATCTCATTCTTGAACTGAATCAACTTTTCCATCATTGAATCTATTCTAAAGAATGCAAGTATATAAAAATGGTTTCAAATAAAAAATATAATAATAATAATAATAATAATAATAATAATAATAATAATAATAAAGTTGTGTGTAGTGTTGTGAAGTCACAGATAGTCGATGTCCCCGTGGGAATCTAATTAGCATAATAATACAATGACTTCGGTTTAAACTGGAGGTGTCTGTTTTGTTCTGCGTCTCAATCCACCACATCCACCGATGTTGGCCTTCCGCATCTGCGGTGGAAGGTGATTGAGCTACAGCTGTGTTTGTCAGGCCAGGAGACATCCCGAAAATGTTTCTTCTCAGAAAAATGTCTGTAACGTCCGAACGGTTTGGGCTACAAACTAATATGATCCCACCATCGAAAGCTGAGACTCTCACGAACACGTACATTTCAACCCCCACAAGCTTCACGTGACTTTTCTGAAGGTAACCCGGTACCAGTTAAAATAAGGAATGGAAGTATGGAAGTACTTTAGTGGCAAAAAAATTGGTTAAATATGGGTAAAAAATATACAATAATTTACTGAGCTTTCTTAAATCTCTCAGATATAGGACAGACACTTCGAAAAATACTTCCTTTTGATAAAATGTTTTGCCATGTATGGTTATGTTATTCAATGTGTTTCTGTGGGCTAATAGCATTAAGGCCAAATTCAATGTTTCATCAAATATTTTTGATGTTATTTTTTGAGATACCTACAGGGGTCCTACAATTCTAAATCCAAAATCAAATAGCTAAATGATATGCCCATCTTAAAACAATTCCATATGTTAGCTTAGTAGAAACCCAGCCCCGGGGCCCTTAAACTGTATTAACCTCTGTTTGATGAGAGAACAGGTAAACCTCTAGTCTCAGCCTTCAACCAGACAGAGAAAGACTGAAAGGAAAAGAATCATGGTCAAGTCTGAACTCTTTTGTTACATGGCAATTCCCTCTATTCACTCCTTTTCTCAGAGAAGAGATTAAGTTGTCAGAGCGTGGGTCCCACAGCCTACGAGTCTTCAGAGAGGAGCATGGCAGAGAGACTGATCTCTCCAGCGCTAATAGATGGGGCTTACCACGGAGCAGTGAGAACAGAGGGAGAGGAGAGGACGGAGAGAGGAGGGAGAAAGGAGGGAGAAAGGAGGGAGAGAGGGAGAACAGAGGAGGGTGAGCGCTGGGTGGATTTAGGATCACTTTACCTGGATTCGGCAGTGTGGCGCTGCTGGATTAGAGCCCCAGGCCTCGTGTCACGCTAGTCTGCAAATGGCAAAATGCGGACACACACACACACACAGACACACAGACACACACACACACACACCTCAACCCCACCCCACACCTAAAACGTGAACACTGTCCCTTCAGATTTCACAACAACTAACAGACAGGTCAGGTGCTGTCCTGCCCTAACAGCCCTGAGAGATACCAACCTCAGCTCACATGTTTACTGTCACATCCACAGACAACACAGACAGACAAAGCTCCTTCTAGAAGTCTGTTCCTGGTCTGATATCGCCGTGTAAGGCCACTCACTCATCCAGAACCCCTGGAATCACAAACCAACCAGACCAGATACAGGATGTTGTTGGCAGGGGCAACCACAACGACAGTACCATCTTCCTCTGCTCCTTCCTCTGTCCCCCCATCCTTCTCTGCATCCCTCCATACCTGATGGCTTCTCCCCACGTTTTAATTGGTAATTATTTTATGGGGTTTAATGCCTTTATTCAGCCTGTCAGTGTGAAGTCAGGAGAGGTGGATTAGGCAGGCGGCCCTGGGACCCAGGGGGACCAGACACTGGCAGGCCTTACAGCCAGGACAGCTCATTTTTACCCGGGCAGAGGAGGAGGACAGCTCCTCTTTGATCTGACGGGGGTGGTGGGGGTCTTCGCAGGCCAGAGGGGTAGAGGCACGGGGTGACAGCTGCACTTTCTTTAGCCTCACAATTTGAATTTGAATTCTATCTTAGGATGCAGCGTGGCGCGGACTTGGCAGGGCAGTGTGGTAATCTGCTCGGCAAGAAAACTGAGAAAGCGTTCAGGGCTTTCTGTCTTTCTTCCTGTGTGCCCTTGCAGAGATTGGAGTAATTAAAGTGAAATGGAATGCATTAAAAACTCACTGTCGCCTGTCCGTGCCAAATGTGAATGGGGTTGGGGCAGGGCTGTCCCTTAGACTGTAATCCCTCACACTACTTTGATGATCTGCAGCGACCAGAAAGCAAGAAAACTGCAGAGGTAGCTGAAGCAGCAACAACTCCACAATCTCACACCTCAGACTATATATTTTTGTAGATATGGATTCGATTCAGCACTGGCCAGATGACGTTGTGTTAGTGCATGCAGTTCACTCTCCCAGTCTGTGTCACAGATCGAGCTTGTGCATCATGTGCCACTTATTTTACTAAGGTTATTTATGCATGTGGAATGTTAAGCAAACCTGGTAATTGACCTACAATGCCTTGTGATAAGCTCCTATAGGATGTGCACATTCATAACAATGTTGTTTTTCTTGGAAGGGCAAACAAATGGACCTTGTTATTGGGCCTCCCTTTGGTGGACAGTATAATTGCAGTGGAAGAGAACACATCTCCAACCCATGGTCTTCTCCACGGCTGGGGGACATGAACCGGAGGAGCTTTTAAAGATACATGTCTAAGACCTCAAGCGTTAGGACCTGAAGGATAATTGGTGCCTTCTTTCATTTCTGAAGAATGTGGACAGAGACAAAAGAGAGAGGATACCCAACTATCACCATAATCTCCTCTGGCTTTATGTGTGATCCCTAACCATTCAAACTGAAGGGAGAGACAGAGAGAAACAGGGACGTACAAAGAGACACAGACACACGCACACGCACGCACGCACGCACACACACACACACACACACAGACACACACACACACACAGACACAGAGAGAGAGATAGAGACAATGTGATTCCCCACTACAGACACCTTGGTGGCAAAATCTCTTCAGGCTCCAGCAGAGCAGACCACACATCAAAGCTGGAACAGAGATCTCAACACACAGACACACTTTCTTACCTCCTACACCTCACTGGCTGAGAGGATGGAGACACAAGCACCAAACAAGACTTTTCCCTGGAGGCCAGGGTTCAAGTGTTTACAATCAAAACAACATTGAATGTTACTTTTTCCACAACCAAAATTGTGATAACATAGTATAGAATAATTACGCCAATGAAATAAAGTATTGACCATACCAGGTTTATTGGGTACAGCAAAAGCTGTTTCTCTGATGATTTAAGTCCCAGAGATATTGCTTAGATCTTTAATTTGGTTTACGTTTTGATTAGTTACGATTTCTCATATAATTAGCTCCATGACAGAATGATGTTTGAAGGTATTATGTATAATAAAAAGTCAACCCCTCTGCTCAGAAGTCTACTTGAGTGTATGGGTGCATCCCAAATGGTACCCTATTCCCTATATAGTGCACTACTTTTGACCAGAGACCTATGGGGTCTGGCCGAAAGTAGTGTATTATATAGGGAATAGGGTACCATTTGGGACGAAACATATATTTCCATTAGATGTGTGAAGACCACCAAGGTCTGGCTAAGAATGCACTTTAATAGATACATCTAAACATAATTAACTATGTTTTTCCTATCATGCGCTTTCTTTCCCATCACCTCCAGCCAAATAGTGTGTATGTTTTTGTGTGTGTATGTTTGTTTGTGTGTGTGTGTGTGTATGTGTGTGTGTGTGCGTGTGTGTGTGTGTGTGTGTGGGTGCGGGCGTGCGTGCGTGTTATGCATGTGCGTATGCATTCACAAGTGTGTGTGTGTGTCTGAATCACTGCCTTTTGCCACCCAGCAATCGGAGACAGTGTTAATTGCAGCGCGACAACCACAAGAAAAGACCAGAAGCCCCATAAAGACCCAGGCAAGCTGGCAGGCGTCCCAGGCACTGTGGAAAGCTAGCCATCCCATAATTACAGGTAGAAGACCTCTATCATGGAGCTCTGCTCTGCTGCGGTGTGTTTATAAGACGATAATCATACAAATATGTAGGAATCTCACCAATATAGCAATATCACACTTTGTCCCGACAGGATAGACAGGTGCCGAGGAACACGAGACACATGGACAGCAGTCAGCATTAAAGAGGAGAATCTTGTGGTTAACACTGGAATGCTTTGAGAACATGAAAGGGACATTGTAAAGACCTTTAATTAAAAAGTGCTCCAACAAGCTTGTACAGCACTGTAGTCAGGCTTCTTTGTGGGGTGTTTCTACGAGTATTGTTTCAAAATAGAGAGCTAGACAAATATCACTATTATTTCATTATTTAATATGACTCATATCAGTGGTTTCTGTACTCAGTCACTGCTGATTCCGATTGAGACGTTTGTATTCATCAACCGTCTCAGAGTAGGAGCGTTGATCTTGGACCGTGTTTTTTATTTTTTATTTTTTTGCATAATGGATAAGACTTCATGGGCTTCCTAGATCTGCACTCCTACTCTGAGACGCATTATGAATACCATCCCAGACGTTCATTGTTTAGATTTTTCGTCTGTCCCCTGACTGGGCCGTGGTTCCATGTTCCATTAGTGACACCAAGTTCACAACTCCTCCCAGCTCATCAGCTTCAGGGAATTCTTATTTTCACTCTGTCTTTTCACACAGTTCTCCTTGGTAATTCACACAGGACAACTCTTCCTCTTGGTTCGTTATGAGACACTGGGTGCATCCCAAATTGCACCCGATTTCATTTATAGTGCACTACTTTAGGAGAACATTCCCTTAATGTCAAGCAGAACTTCTCTAGAACGTGGTTACAATGTTTTCAGAATATACAACATGAATGTTCTGGAAACGTTTTATGGGACGTTGCAAGAACATTCATGTGTCCAGTTTTCGAAGGGTTAGTCTCTAAAAGCTTTCCAAACCTGGATTGTGCAACATTTGCCCATTATTCTTTTACAAATTCTTCAAGCTCTGTCAAATTGGTTGCTGATCATTGCTAGACAACCATTTTCAGGTCTCGACATAGATTTTCAAGCAGATTTAAGTCAAAACTGTAACTCGGCCACTCAGGAACATTCACTGTCTTCTTGGTAAGCAACTCCAGTGTAGATTTGGCCTTATGTTTTAGGTTATTGTCCAGCTGAAAGGTGAATTAATCTCCCAGTGTCTTGTGGAAAGCAGGATGAACCAGATTTTCCTCTAGGATTTTGCCTGTGGTTAGCTACATTCCGTTTCTTTTTTATCCTGAAAAACTCCCCAGTCCTTAACGATTACAAGCATACCCATAACATGACGCAGCCACCACTATGCTTGAAAATATGGAGATTGGTACTTAGTAATGTGTTGTATTGGATTTGCCCCAAACATAACACTTTGTCTTCTGGACAAACAGTTAATTGCTTTGCCACATTTTTTTGCAGTATTACTTTAGTGCCTTGTGCAAACAGGATGCATGTTTTGGAATATTTGTATTCTGTACAGGCTTCTTTCTTTTCACTCTGTCAATTAGGTTAGTATTGTGGAGTAACTAGACTTTTGTTGATCCATCCTCAGTTTTCTCTTATCACAGCTGGCCCCTCCCCGGAGTTTGTGTTAAACGCTCTACAACAAAGCTTTCTTAGTGTCCAACAAGCTTTCTCTGCCCTTAACCTTGTTCTGAACACCTCCAAAACAAAGGTCATGTGGTTTGGTAAGAAGAATGCCCCTCTCCCCACCGGTGTGATTACTACCTCTGAGGGTTTAGAGCTTGAGGTAGTCACCTCATACAAGTACTTGGGAGTATGGCTAGAATGTACACGGTCCTTTTCTCAGCACATATCAAAGCTGCAGGCTAAGGTTAAATCTAAACTTGGTTTCCTCCATCGTAATCGCTCCTCTTTCACCCCAGCTGCCAAACTAACCCTGATTCAGATGACCATCCTACCCATGCTAGATTACAGAGACGTAATTTATAGATCGGCAGGTAAGGGTGTTCTCGAGCAGCTAGATGTTCTTTACCATTCGTCCATCAGATTTGCCACCAATGCTCCTTATAGGACACATCACTGCACTCTATACTCCTCTGTAAACCTTTCGTCTATGTATACCCGTCGCAAGACCCACTGGTTGATGCTTATTTATAAAACCCTCTTAGGCCTCACTCCCCCTATCTGAGATACCTACAGCAGCCCTCATACATACAACACCCGTTCTGTCAGTCACATTCTGTTAAAGGTCCCCAAAGCACACACATCCCTGGGTCGCTCCTCTTTCCAGTTCGCTGCAGCTAGCGACTGGAACGAGCTGCAAAAAACATTCAAACCGGACAGTTTTATCTCCATCTCTTCATTCAAAGACTCAATCATGGATACTCTTACTGACAGTTGTGGCTGCTTCGCGTGATGTATTGTTTGTTGTCTTGCCTTTGTGCTGTTGTCTGTGCCCAATAATGTTTGTACCATGTTTTGTGCTGCTACCATGTTGTGCTGCTGCCATGTTGTGTTGCTACCATGTTGTTGTCATGTGGTGTTGCTACCATGCTGTGTTGTCATGTGTTGCTGCCATGCTATGTTGTTGTCTCTTAGGTCTCTCTTTATGTAGTGTTGTGGTGTCTCTCTTTATGTAGTGTTGTGGTGTCTCTCTTGTCGTGATGTGTGTTTTGTCCTGTATTTTTATTTGTAATCCCATCCCCCGTCCCTGCAGTAGGCCGTCATTGTAAATAAGAATTTGTACTTAACTGACTTGCCTAGTTAAATTCAATTGTTAGATACTACTTGAATTGTTAGATATTACTGCACTGTTGGAGCTAGGAACACAAGCATTTTTTTACACCCGCAATAACATCTGCTAAATATGTGTATGTAACCAATAACATTATATTTTATTTGAAATAAAGGTTAAATAAAATAAAAAATAAAAAAATAAAACAGCCATTAAACTCTGTAACTGTTTTAAAGTCACCATTGGCCTCATGGTGAAATCCCTGAGCAGTTTCCTTCCTCTACGGCAACTGAGTTAGGAAAGACACCTGTATCTTTGTAGTGACTGGGTGTATTCACCATCCAAAGTGTAATTAATAACTTCAGGGAAATTCAATGTCTGCTTTTTTAAATGTTGACTCATCTACCAATAGGTGATCCCTGGTTAACTTGATAGGGTGAATGCACTTTGACGTTCATCTCAGCTCTGTTAAAAGTACGCTCTGTTAAAAGAAAATATTGTATTGATCATAGTGATTCAGGAGTATCATTAAAACAGGTTCATATGCCCCACCAACATTAGACAACTATACAGAAAGCCCTTAAATTGCTGAAATAATGATAAATGATAAAAGAATAGTCAGATGAACTGATACCAGACAATGGCATGGTTGCGTAGCAGGAAGATTGGCATAACGTGACCCAAGAAGTTGTGAGTTCAAATCCCAGGTGAGGATATGTTGAATAATAATGACTGTATAAATGCACAATGTAATCAAGTGCTTCACATTTGTACGTTGAAAACACTGTATGTTAAAAGCACTGTGTGTGGGCATACCTGGCCAACAGACAAAGACCTGTGAATGGATCAGTGGTTCACCAATCAGGGCTTTGATTGCAAGATGTGATGTGTAATGATTTTTTTTTTTCATGTTCTGTGTATGTTTGGTGGGACATTGATGGACTATTCTCCTAACCCACAGAAAACTGGACACGAATGTTCTTGCAACGTTCCCATGAAACATGTCTAGAACATTTGTTTATTTTTTATTATTAATTGATTTAGCCTTTATATATTTCCCTTTGTTACTTTCCAACCCCACCACCCCTTCCCTAATTGGAGTAAACTAGTGAACAACAACGCTTAGGCCTCTACTTCCAGCTTATACATACTATATACACCTTATGGATACAGTCAATTTCACAATAATTCTACCTTGCTTGTTTTTACTCCAGAACTACCCTCAACCTCTCCGATCATTTTCATGATGGTCCTCTGTAGCTCAGCTGGTAGAGCACGGCGCTTGTAACGCCAAGGTAGTGGGTTCGATCCCCGGGACCACCCATACACAAAAAATGTATGCACGCATGACTGTAAGTCGCTTTGGATAAAAGCGTCTGCTAAATGGAATATTATTATTATATTATTATGATGTCCATCCGGTTTGCCTCTATATGCCATATCTTTCTAACTGTGCTCCTTCACAAAAGCTCTCCACCTATATACTTAGTATGGACACAGTATGCTTTACATGAGTTATCTTGTTGTTATTAGTTGTTATTAGTCCCATCCTTTAGCTCCCATCTATCTCTTAACACCATCCATATTGGATTTCTATTTGCCATATATTTTTCAACTGTACTGTGTCTAGAACATTAATATCTTAAGTTCTTAGAAAATGGTAACCACGTTCTGGGTAAGTTCTATTTGACATTAAGGGAATGGTCTCTTGTAAACAGTCCTTGCACATCGCGGGAACATTCCTATGAAAACGTTAGTTAATGACCTAATGAGACTCTTAAGGGAACGTTCTCTACAGTTGTGGGAACCTTTTTTGTTAGCTGGGTAGACACTCAATGCCATGGCAAGGTAAAACTGTGGCTTAACCGGGTCCCAGATCTGATTGTGTCAATGCCCGTAGGTGTTTGCAAGAGAGCACAAACAGGTCTGGGACCAGGCTAGGAGAGTGTGGGTCCGGACTGAGTGACACTACTAAATACTTATTCAATAGAAAATGTACAAGTGGTGCATATCGACTTCTGCATTAGGGAGCTATGTATTTTATCATGTACTTAATGTTGTTTTAAAACCCGCCATCTCATATCGTTTGTCAGGCATCTCATTGGTATTCAACATTAGAGCACAAATCACAAGCATTTAGATAGGAACCATATCAGTCTCCATTCCAAAGCGAGTTCCTGCATAAATCCCACTTCTGTGAGTACTTTACGAGAGCTCTACATGTGTTTTATGTGATCTTTACGAGAGCTCTACATGTGTTTTATGTGATCTTTACGAGAGCTCTACATGTGTTTTATGTGATCTTTACGAGAGCTCTACATGTGTTTTATGTGATCTTTACGAGAGCTCTACATGTGTTTTATGTGATCTTTACGAGAGCTCTACATGTGTTTTATGTGATCTTTACGAGAGCTCTACATGTGTTTTATGTGATCTTTACGAGAGCTCTACATGTGTTTTATGTGATCTTTACGAGAGCTCTACATGTGTTTTATGTGATCTTTACGAGAGCTCTACATGTGTTTTATGTGATCTTTACGAGAGCTCTACATGTGTTTTATGTGATCTTTACGAGAGCTCTACATGTGTTTTATGTGATCTTTACGAGAGCGGTAAGGCTGTATCCCGAATGACACACCACGCTCCCAGGGCCCATCGAAAAATAAATGCATTTAACAATCTAATTTTCTATAACATATGCTCACTTACCACTTAGTATGAGCAGGGATTTCTCTCCCTCCCTCCCTCCCCCCTCCCTCCCTCCCTCCCTCCCTCCCTCCCTCCCTCCCTCCGTCTGTCTCTCGCTCCGTCTCTCTCGCTCTCTCTCTCTCCCTCTTTTGTTGAGTTATTCATGTATATATATATTTTTTCTCTCTCTATATGTACCCTAGTTGTTTTGATGTACTGTGTGGGCAATGACTGTCAAAATAATTGGCTGCTAAAGTGGCGATCCAGGGATCCAGGGCCCAAGCGAAGGGCCGTGTTTATCTGGGTATTGACTTTCTGACGGGGGTGTCACAGACTCTTTTGGCTGGGCGGCTGGACGGGGACGGGGAAGGGGGGGGGGGGGGGGGTGACTGACCTCTGTTGGCTTGCCATAATCACCAGCACCATCGCTTTAGTCAGCGTTACTTAGGGCTGATAAATGCCGCTGCGTTGGAGTGCTGGAGGAGAGGAGAGTAGAGACAGAAAGGAAGAGAACTTCATATAGTACTGTTTACAGAGAGGGAGAGGACTTCATATAGTGCTGTTTACAGAGAGGGAGAGACCAGCAAGACACTCCCTCAGACCTACACAGAGAGGACCCCCACCGAGAGGACCTACATCCAGACCACAGCACCACAAGCCACATCCACACCCCATCCCCCACCCCAACCAATTAACACCCCCCCCAAGTCAACCATGCCCACACCCCATTTAGGCCCCCTCAGATCAGACCTATGCCCTTCCTACCCACCCCATGCCCCCCACTCCCACAAAGAGGGCCTCAACATGAAAGTCACACATACGCCCAGGCCGTGAGCAGGCAAACAGGCCCAACCCCCACTCTTACACTAGCCTAAGCCAATGACATGTACCAGATGCTCAGCAGGCTCTGCTCACACTTACTGGCCTGAGGCCAAACCACACGACTAACAACATTGGACACTTTATGGAGCACAAAGCCTTCACTATCTCATCCTGTAATATCCCAGGCCTGAGGTTATCTGCCTTTGGCCTAAAGAGCAGGAACCTGGACTTCACCAAATAAATCAGAAATACAGACATTGTCATTCTACAAGAAACATGGATGGGACTACCAGAGAGCTGGTAGTCCCATCCACCAAACTACCAGGTGTGAAACAGGGAAGAGACACTAATTTGGCATAGAGCAGACCTAACTGCAATTAATCAAAACAGGAACATTTTACATTTGGCTAGAAATTCAAAAGGAAATTATCTCAACAGAGAAAAATGTCCTGCTGTGTGCTACCTACAGTATATCCCCCCACTAGAATCCCCATACTTTAATGAAGACAGCTTCTCCATCCTGGAGGGGGAAATCAATCATTTCCAGACCCAAGGACATGTACGAGTCTGTGGTGACCTAAATGCCAGAACTGGACAAGAACCTGACACCCTCAGCACACAAGGGGACAAAAACCTACCTGGAGGTGACAGCATTCCCTCCCCCATATGCCCCCCTAGGCACAACTACGACAACATAACCAACATAAACGGGTCACAACTCCTGCAGCTCTGTCGCACGCTGGGTATGTAAATAGTCAATGGTAGGCTTCGAGGGGACTCCTATGGTAGGTACACCTATAGCTCATCTCTTGGCAGTAGTACTGTAGACTACTTTATCACTGAACTGAACCCAGAGTCTCTCAGAGCTTTCACAACCAGCCCACTGATACCCATATCAGACCACAGCAAAATCACAGTCTACTTGAACAGAGGAATACTCAATCATGAGGCATCAAAGCCAAAGGAACTGAATAATATTAAGAAATGCTATAGATGGAAGGAAAGTAGTGTTGAAACCTACCAAAAAACTATTAGGCAACAACAAATTAAATCCCTTTTAGACATCTTCCTGGACAAAACGTTCCACTGTAATAGTGAAGGTGTAAACTTGGCAGTAGAAAACCTAAACAGTATATTTGACCTCTCAGCTTCCCTATCAAATCTAAACATCTCTAACAGAAAAGTAACAACAGTGATAAATGGTTTGATGAAGAATGCAAAAACCTAAGAAAGAAATTGAGAAACCTGTCCAACCAAAAACATAGAGACCCAGAAAACCTGAGCCTACGCCTTCACTATGGTGAATCACTAAAACAATACAGAAATACACTACGGAAAAAGAAGGAACAGCACGTCAGAAATCAGCTCAATGTAACTGAAGAATCCATAGACTCTAACCACTTCTGGGAAAATTGGAAAACACTAAACAAACAACAACATGAAGAGCTATCTATCCAAAACGGAGATGTATGGGTAAACCACTTCTCCAATCTTTTTGGCCCTATAACAAAGAACAAACAGCAAAAAAATAGACATTATCAAATGCAAATCTTAGAATCAAATATTAAAGACTATCAGAACCCACTGGATTCTTCAATTACATTGAATGAACTACAGGACAAAATACAAACCCTCCAACCCAAAAAGGCCTGTGGTGTTGATGGTATCCTCAATGAAATGATAAAATATACAGATCACAAATTCCAATTGGCTATACTTAAACTCTTTAACATCATACTTAGCTCTGGCATCTTCCCTAATATTTGGAACCAAGGACTGATCACCCCAATCCACAAAATTGTAGACAAATTTGACCCCAATAACAGCAACCTTGGGAAAATCCTCTGCATTATCATTAACAGCAGACTAGTTCATTTCCTCAGCGAAAACAAAGTACTGAGCAAATGTCAAAGTGCCTTTTTACCAAATTACCATACAACAGACCACGTATTCACCCTGCACACCCTAATTGACAAACAAACAAACCAAAACAAAGGCAAATTCTTCTCATGCTTTGTTGACTTCAAAAAAGCTTTAGACTCAATTTGGCATGAGGGTCTGCTATACAAATTGATGGAAAGTGGTGTTGGGGGAAAAACATATGACATTATAAAATCAATTTACACAAACAACAAGTGTGCGGTTAAAATTGGCAAAAAACACACACATTTCTTTCCACAGGGCCGTGGGGTGAGACAGGGATGCAGTTTAAGCCCCACCCTCTTCAACATATATATCAACGAATTGGCGAGGGCACTAGAACAGTCTGCAGCACCCAGCCTCACCCTACTAGAATCTGAAGTCAAATGTCTACTGTTTGCTGATGATCTGGTGTTTCTGTCACGAACCAAGGAGGGCCTACAGCAGCACCTAGATCTTCTGCACAGATTCTGTCAGACCTGGGCCCTGACAGTAAATCTCAGTAAGACAAAAATAATGGTGTTCCAAAAAAGGTCAATTTGCCAGGACCACAAATACAAATTCCATCTAGACACCGTTGCCCTAGAGCACACAAAAAACTATACATACCTCGGCATAAACATCAGCGCCACAGGTAACTTCCACAAAGCTGTGAACGATCTGAGAGACAAGGCAAGAAGGGCCTTTTATGCCATCAAACGGAACATCAAATTTGACATAACAATTAGGATCTGGCTAAAAATACTTGAATCAGTTATAGATGTAACGATCCCGGCAGTCTGAGTCGGGTCCTGTCTGTGGACTAGTTGTTATGTTCGTGATCTCCAGTTTCCCGAGGGTTCTGGAACGCTCCGGGGAGCTCTCTTGATTTCCGCACCTGCATCCCATCAGCAATCTGCACACCTGGTCCTGATCATCACCCTTCTTAGGCTCTGGCCTAACATCCATTCCCTGCCGGATCGTTAGCCATGAACAGTAGGTTTACCAGAGTATCAGTCTTAGAGCCTAGCGTTAGTTTTGTTGTTTTTGCACCTTGTTGGTTTGTTGCTTACTTACCCCCGTTTTGTTCCATCTGCAGTCACCCGTCCGGAACCTTCATCCAACCTCTGCCTGGTGGTCGGCGGCTGCCGACCCAGGATGGGATCAACCACTGCACCCCCAACAACTAATCAACGCCGCCCGCTCTGTTCCCTGGATTATTCAGCATCACTCTTGAACTTGTAAATAAACACTCACCTTCGTTTCAACTTACCTTGTCCTGGTCTGCTTCTGGGTTCTGGCTTAGCAACTCGTGACAGAACGATCCGGCCAGTAATGAACCCAGCGGACCTGGACTCTGTTCGCCATGCCATTACCCAGCAGGAGAAGATGTTGGGCCATCATAGCACGGTACTACAGGAGATCGCGTTGTCAGTTCGGAACCTTTCTACCGGTCTGACGGAGGTCCAGAACCAACGCAAGTGTCCGGTGGAAGATCCACTACCGGTTTCACCCATCTCGCCTGCCGCTTCTGAAGCTGTGTCCTTCCGTGAGCCCAAGGTTCCGACACCGGATAAATATGAGGGGGAGCTGGGAAGATGCCGTTCCTTCCTTATGCAGTGTGGATTAGTGTTCGATCTACAGCCCTACTCTTATGCCACAGACAAGGCTAGGATAGCCTTTGTGATTGAGTTGCTGCGTGGTCGAGCGCTGGAGTGGGCTTCAGCCGTTTGGGAACGACAGGATCCCTGCATGGCTTCATACCAGGGGTTCACGGCCGAGATGAGGAAGCTCTTCGACCATTCCGTCCGAGGGAGGGACGCAGCTAGGCGCCTGTTTTCGCTCGCCAAGGAACTCGTAGCGTGGCCGACTTCGTGATCGAGTTCAAGACGTTGGCTGTGGAGAGTGGGGTGGAATGAGGAGGCTCTGCAAGCGGCCTTTTACCAGGGTCTGTCGGAGCAGCTCAAGGATGAGTTGATCTCCTATCCGGAGTCTAGTGACCTGGACAGCTTGGTAGCCTTGTCTATTCGGGGTGGATAATCGAGTCCGAGGCGAAGGAGGGAGAAGCAATGGGCTCCTCCAACCGATCAGCTTCTCAGGTTCCAGTCGGGTCGTCAAACTGCGCGGCTCGCTAAAGTTGGGAGGACTTTTAGCTGAGCCAGTTTCACCTCTCAATACCTCTGTCAGACCCCGTTTCCCGGCTACCCTTATGAACAGGAATCAGAGCTTAGCGATTAACGCTTTTACTCGATTCAGGTGCCGATGGAAGCTTTCTAGATGCCGAGTTGGTGGAACAGCTGGGGCTTTCCAAGGAGCAATTGCCGGAAGCCATTGAAGCTACCACTCTGGACGGCAGTAGTCTGGCACGTATCACGATGAGGACTGAACCGGTTAAGATGCGGTTGTCGGGGAATCATTCTGAGATGATTTCATTCTTCATTCTGCCGTCTTCCCAGGTTCCTCTGGTCCTTGGATACCCCTGGCTGAAGGAACACAATCCCGTTCGATTGGGTGACGGGCCAGGTAACGAGTTGGAGCCTTGATTGTCATGCTAACTGTCTCAAGACTGCCTGCCCCCATTCGGTTCCCAGTCAGGTGATTGAGGCTAAACCCCCAGATTTGTCCCTGGTTCCCGAGACATATCACGATTTGGGGGAAGTTTTCAGTAAGCAGAAGGCTCTGTCACTCCCTCCCCACCGACCATATGATTGTGCCATCAACCTGTTCCCTGGAGCTGTCTACCCCAAGGGAAGGTTATACAGTATCTCCCGACCTGAACGTGAGGCTTTGGAGACCTACATCAAGGAGTCCCTAGCTGCTGGTCTCGTTCGTCCCTCGTCATCACCCCTGGGGGCAGGATTCTTCTTTGTGGGTAAGAAGGATGGCTCTCTTCGACCGTGTATTGATTATCGGGGGTTGAATGACATCACGGTCAAGAACAAGTATCCCCTGCCCTTGATGAGTTCTGCCTTCGACTCCTTACAGGGTGCTACGTGTTCCACCAAGCTAGACCTACGCAATGCGTATCACATGGTCCGGATCAGAGAGGGGGACGAGTGGTTGACGGGTTTCAATACACCGATGGGTCACCTGAGTATCAGGTGATGCCGTTTGGACTGACCAATGCTCCAGCGGTATTCCAGAGTATGGTGAACGGCGTCCTGAGAGATATGATCGGTCTCTTTGTGTTTGTTTACCTGGATGACATTCTGATCTTCTCGAAGGAACCTTCCGACCACGTCCAGCATGTCCGGCAGGTTCTGCAGCGATTGTTGGAGAATCGCCTGTTCGTGAAGGCCGAGAAGTGCGAGTTTCACGCCCACACGACATCCTTTCTCGGGTACATCATCTCCAGGGGAGAGATTAGGATGGACCAGGAGAAGGTTAGAGCGGTTCTGGAATGGGCCCAGCCCGGTGCGAGATTGCAGCTCCAGAGATTTTTGGGGGTTTGCGAATTTCTACCGCAGATTCATCCGGGATTACAGCCGTGTGGCCGCTCCGTTAACTGCCTTGACTTCCAGTATCAGGACCTTCAAGTGGAATCCGGAGGCGGATCGGCGTTTCTGGATTTGAAGAGCGATTCACCAACGCACCGATTCTCTCTCAACCGGACACGGCCCCGTCAGTTCGTCGTTGAAGTGGACCGCTCTGATGTGGGAGTTGGCGCCATCCTGTCGCAGCGATGCTCCACGGACAGTAAACTCCATCCCTGCGCCTACTACTCTCGTCGCCTTTCGCCTGCGGAGAGGAATTACGATGTGGGTAACCGGGAGCTTCTCGCGGTGAAACTTGCCTTGGAGGAGTGGCGCCACTGGTTGGAGGGGCGGAGCAACCGTTTATTGTCTGGACTGACCACAAGAATCTTGCTACGTGCAATCGGCTAAAGCGTCTCAACTCCGTCCAGGCCAGGTGGGCGTTGTTTTCGGGACGATTCAAGTTTTCCCTGACGTTCCGACCTGGATCTAAGAAACGGCAAGGCGGACGCCTTGTCCCGGATGTTCTCCAAGACGGAGGAGAGTGGGTCCAAGACCGAGACAATTCTCCCCCGGAACTGCGTCGTGGGAGCAGTTATGTGGAAGATTGAGGAGGAGGTGCTGGCGGCCCTTCGGACTCAGCCCGGTCCCGGTAACGGTCCACCCGGTCGGTTGTTTGTGCCTGAGTCGGTTCGTCCTGCTGTCCTCAAATGGTCCCACGCCAGCAAGATGGCTTGTCACCCTGGCGTGGCTCGGACAATGGCGTTTCTTCGCAGACGTTTTTGGTGGCCTGCCATGGCCGAGATACTCGGGGGTTATGTTGCTGCCTGTCCAGTGTGTGCGCAGAATAAGAGTACCAATCGGCCCAGCTCTGGACTACTTCACCCCCTTCCTATTCCCCGGCGACCATGGTCGCATCTGGCCCCTGGACTTTGTCACTGGGTTGCCCGCTTCTGAGGGGAACACGGTCGTTCTGACTATCGTGGACAGATTCAGCAAGTTCGCCCACTTTGTGCCTATTGCCAAGCTTCCCTCTGCCTCGGAGACGTCCGAGATCCTGGTTAGGGAGGTTTTCAGGGTCCACGGGTTGCCCAGTGATATCGTTTCCGACCGTGGCCCTCAGTTTACCTCTGCGGTCTGGAAGTCCTTCTGTTTGGCCATTGGAGCTACAGTCAGTCTCACATCTGGTTTTCACCCCCAATCTAATGGTCAGGCGGAGAGAGCCAACCAGAAGATGGAATCCACGCTACGCTGTCTGGCCTCTTCCAACCCCACCTCCTGGGTCTCT
Source organism: Coregonus clupeaformis (assembly GCF_020615455.1). Taxonomy (NCBI): domain Eukaryota; kingdom Metazoa; phylum Chordata; class Actinopteri; order Salmoniformes; family Salmonidae; genus Coregonus; species Coregonus clupeaformis. The sequence goes on along the minus strand of NC_059227.1, from coordinate 6,832,240 downwards.
CAGTTGCCTTGGGTTGAGTATGCCCACAATACTCTCCCTACATCTGCCACTGGGATGTCTCCCTTCCAGTGCCTGTATGGCTACCAACCTCCCTTGTTCCCTTCTCAGGAGAAGGAGCTCTCAGTGCCTTCTGTTCAGGTCCATATTCGTCGTTGCCACCGGACCTGGCATCGGGCCCAGAAAAGCACTCCTTAGAGTTTCGGACCGGTATCAGCTCCAGGCGAATCGTCGCCGGATCCCGCTCCCACCTACACCATCGGAGATAGGGTCTGGTTGGCCACACGGGATCTTCCTTTACGGACTGAGTCTAGGAAGTTGTTACCGAAGTTCATTGGTCCGTTTGTGGTGGAGAAGGTGATCAATCCGGTGGCAGTTCGACTCAAACTCCCGAGGACGCTCAGAGTCCATCCCACCTTTCATGTCTCCTGCCTCAAGCCTGTTTTCCTCAGTCCTCTGTTGCCTCCTCCGCCTCCTCCTCCTCCTCCTCGGATGATCGGAGGTGGTCCTGCCTACACGGTGCGTCGCATCATGGATTCCAGACGGCGGGGCCGGGGTTTCCAGTATCTCGTGGACTGGGAGGGTATGGTCCTGAAGAGAGGAGTTGGATTCCGCGGCGACAGGTCCTAGATGCTGACCTCATCAGTGACTTCTACCGCCTCCATCCTGGCGCTCCGGGGAGTCCGCCCGGTGGCGTTCGTCGGAGGGGAGTACTGTAACGATCCCGGCAGTCTGAGTCGGGTCCTGTCTGTGGACTAGTTGTTATGTTCGTGATCTCCAGTTTCCCGAGGGTTCTGGAACGCTCCGGGGAGCTCTCTTGATTTCCGCACCTGCATCCCATCAGCAATCTGCACACCTGGTCCTGATCATCACCCTTCTTAGGCTCTGGCCTAACATCCATTCCCCTGCCGGATCGTTAGCCATGAACAGTAGGTTTACCAGAGTATCAGTCTTAGAGCCTAGCGTTAGTTTTGTTGTTTTTGCACCTTGTTGGTTTGTTGCTCTTACCCCCGTTTTGTTCCATCTGCAGTCACCCGTCCGGAACCTTCATCCAACCTCTGCCTGGTGGTCCGCGCTGCCACCAGGATGGGATCAACCACTGCACCCCCCAACAACTAATCAACCCCCCGCTCTGTTCCCTGGATTATTCAGCATCACTCTTGAACTTGTAAATAAACACTCACCTTCGTTTCAACTTACCTTGTCCTGGTCTGCTTCTGGGTTCTGGCTTAGCAACTCGTGACAATAGAACCCATTGCCCTTTATGGTTGTGAGGTCTGGGGTCCGCTCACCAACCAAGAATTCACAAAATGGGACAAACACCAAATTGAGACTCTGCATGCAGAATTCTGCAAAAATATCCTCAGTGTACCACAAAAAACACCAAATAATGCATGCAGAGCAGAATTAGGCAGATACCCGCAAATTATCAAAATCAGCCATTAAATTCTATAACCACTTAAAAGGAAACGATTCCCAAACCTTCCATAACAAAGCCATCACCTACAGAGAGATGAACTTGGAGAAGAGTCCCCTGAGCATGCTGGTCCTAGGGTTCTTTTCGCAAACACAAACAGACCCCACAGAGCCCCAGGACAACAACACAATTAGACCCAACCAAATCATGAGAAAACAAAAAGAGAATTACTTGACACATTGGAAAGAATTAACAAAAATACAGAGCAAACTAGAATGCTATTTGGCCCTAAACAGAGAGTACACAGTGGCAGAATATCTGACCACTGTGACTGACCCAAACTTAAGGAAAGGTTTGACTATGTACAGACTCAGTGAGCATAGCCTTGCTATTGAGAAAGGCCGCCGTAGGCAGACCTGGCTCTCAAGAGAAGACAGGCTATGTGCACACTGCCCACAAAATGAGGTGGAAACTGAGCTGCACTTCCTACCTCCTGCCAAATGTATGACCATATTAGATACACATATTTCCCTCAGATTACACAGATCCACAAAGAATTCGAAAACAAACACAATTTTGATAAACTCCCATATCTATTGGGTGAAATACCACAGTGTGCCATCACAGCAGCAATATTTGTGACATGTTGCCACAAGAAAAGGGCAACCAGTGAAGGACAAACACTATTGTAAATACAACCCATATTTATGTTTATTTATTTTCCCATTTGTTCTTTAACTATTTGCACATTGTTACAACTCTGTATATATACATAATATGACATTTGAAATGTCTTTATTCTTTTGGAACTTCTGAGTGTAATGTTGACCGTTAATTTTTATTGCTTATTTCACTTATGTGTACTATCAACTTCACTTGCTTTAGCAATGGTAACATATGTTTCCCATGCCAATAAAGCCCTTAAATTGAAATTGAATTGAGAGGGAGATGACTTCATATACTACTGTGTACAGAGAGGGAGAGAGGGAGAGAGGGAGAGAGGGAGAGAGGGAGAGAGGGAGAGAGGAGAGAGGGAGAGAGGGAGAGGCCTTCATATAGTACTGTTTACAGAGAGGGGGAGGACATCATATAGTACTGTTTACAGAGAGGGAGAGGCCTTCATATAGTACTGTTTACAGAGAGGGGGAGGACTTCATGTAGTACTGTGTACAGAGAGGGGGAGGACTTCATGTAGTACTGTGTACAGAGAGGGGGAGGACTTCATATAGTACTGTTTACAGAGAGGGGGAGGACTTCATATAGTACTGTGTGCAGAGAGGGAGCGTGTACTGCACTGAGTGTACTGCATGTGTATGTTTGATGTTATGTCTATCGCAGTGCATGTTCTTTTAGATTAAGCAAATATTTGTGAGAAACAGACAATAAAGAAATATCTGAGGAAATTTGGTGGGTTTTTTGTGCTTGACTGAAGTGACATACTCTGCTTCATAAGGATCCTGAAGGCTGGGAGATGTGACTGTATCGAGTTAAAAACGCTAGCCACATACACACCGTCATGCATGTACATTGGGTAACATAAGTATACATCCCCCCTTGGATATTTTCACATTTTGTTACGTTACAAAGTGGGATTGACATTAATTTTGTCATTGATCTACACAAAACATTCCTTAATGTCAAAGTGGAATAAACTTTTTAACATAAAAATATATATTATTTAAATTAAACACCAATTTACGTTGATTAGATAAGCATTCACCCCCCTGAGTTAATACATGTTAGAAACATCTTTGGCAGCAATTACAGCTGTGAGTCTTCTTGGGTAAGTATCTAAGAGCCGTGCACACCTGGAATGTACCCATTATTCTTTTTTAAATTCTTCAAGCTCTGTCAATGTGGTGGGGATCATAGCTAGTCAGCAATGATCAAGTCTTGCCATATATTTTCAAGCAGATTTAAGTCGAAACTGTAACTCGGCCACTCAGGAACATTCACTCCAGTGTAGATTTGGCCTTGTGCTTTGGGTTATTGTCCTGCTGAAAGGTGAATTAATCTCCCAGTGTCTGGTGGAAAGCAGGCTGAACCAGGTTTTCCTCTAGGATTTTGCCTGTGCTTAGCTCCATCCCCAATCTTTGCCGATGACAAGCATACCCATAACATGATGCAGCCACCACCATGCTGCAGTGATGTGTTGTGCTGGATTGGCCCCAAACATTTGCTGTGTTTTTTTTTTCTTCAGTATTACTTTAGTGCCTTGTTGCATACAAGATGCATGTTTTGGAATATTTTTATTCTGTATATTTTTATTATTCTTTATACTCTGTCATTTAGGTCATTATTGAGGAGCAGTTACAATGTTGTTGATCCATCCTCAGTTTTCTCCCTTCACAGCCATTGAACTCTGTAGCTGTTTTAAAATCACCAATAGCCTCTTGGTGAAATCCCTGAGCAGTTTCCTTCCTCTCCTGCAGCTCAGTTCAGAAGGACGACTGTATATTTGATGTGTCTGGGTGGTTTAATACATCATTCACAGTATAAGTTTTAACTTGGCCATGCTTAAAGAGATATTCAATGTCTAATTTGTTATTGTTACCCATCTACCAATCACTGCCCTTCTTTAGGAGGCTTTCGAAAATCTCCATGGTCTTTGTAGTTGAATCTGTGCTTGAAATTCAATACTTGACTGAGGGACCTTACAGATGTTGAATGTATGGGGAATAGAGGAAGGGGTAGTCATTCCAAAATCATGTCAACTCTTATTAGTTCACACAGAGTGAGTCCATGACCATGACACTTATTATGTGATTTGTTAAGCTAAGCAAAAGGGGTGAATACTTTTGCAACAACTATAGTTTAGTTATTACATTTTTATGAATTTGTTAACATTTATCGAATTTTCTTTTCAATTTGACATTATGGAGTATTTTGTGTAGATTAATGACAACAAAATCACAACTAAATCCATTTCAATCCCACTTTGTCACGCAACAAAATGTGAAAGACTCCAAGGGGGCGAATACTTCTGATACACTGTATGTACCCTCTACCTTGCACAGTTAAAATGTTTCATCCTATAGTTTTCTGGGTAAAAGGGTTGGTGTGAGGTGTGACCCAGGTGCGGTGCAGGTTAGACAGTAGGCAGTAGGCAGAGATGATGAAAAAAGGATCTTTACTGGTGGTCCTGAAGCCAGGATACAAAACAACGGACTTTACACGAAAAAGAAAGGCGGAGCCAATAAGACTCCAAAAAACAGGCAGACAGCCCAAAATACGAAATACTAACTATGACTGAAATAATAACTAAACAGGGAGAACACTTCTCACATACCTGTCCATACGTCCCGCGATCAGACACTGAGTAGTACTGCTTGGCTTAGTGAAACTAGCAGAAAAAACTGAGCAAGGGAACACAGGGAAGTGAGGGCATAAATACACAGGTGAATCAGATAGACAGAGGTGACACCAAAAGGAAGATGATTAGTCCCGACTGTGTGAGGAGGTGCCTAAGGTTGTCGCAGGATGACACCTAGTGGGTCGCTCTGGAACTGCGACCCACTCCTGTAACAATTTCCCCTCTATTCTTTCTGTCTATGGTGATATCTCTTTCTAGAAAGTATTTCCTGGTAAGTAGAGCAGCCGTGGATCTCAGGAGAGACACAGATAGAAACTGAGGGGGGGAATTTCATCAGAAAATCTAAGAATAAAAATAAAGTTGTAATCTAAAAAATAACAAAACAGCGGTACACCATGTACAGTAACGGTTTAATGAACTTAGATGTTCAAAAGGAACTTATTCACAATCAGGCAGCGATTATCAAGGGAGAGAAAAGTGCTGATATGAATCGTTCTCAACTACTCCCCACAAGCAGATGTTTATTCTTTCTTTCTCACTAGACAATATTCTTCCCATTACTTTTCTTTCATTATACCACATTAACCCAATTTTATTTTATTTTCAGCAGACAGTATTCTCTCCATAAATGTTTTCCCCAGTAGACAAGAGCCCCCCCACATATTTTCGTTATTTTCAGACATATCCATAGCATTCTCTTTCTTTTTTACTAGACAGTATTCCACCCATTTTCTCTTTCTTCCTGTAGACAGTATTCCCTCCATTTTCTCTTTCTTCCTGTAGACAGTATTCCCTCCATTTTCCCTGTCAGGTTATATTTCCCCTCTACACAGAAGTAGGTGGTTAATTGATAAGGTGTGAACGACCTTTAGAACACACTAAACAGGGCTCAAGTGTCACATTCCTTTAAAGTGTTGACTGCTGAGTATGTAGGCGGGACTTGTTGTTTATCTCTTTGATTGACAGGGCTGATGAGCAACCAGAGGAGGACTTGACCTCATCTTGCCAGGTCCATACATCACAGTGTTAGAGGTCAGAGGTCAGGGGAGTCTGAGGAAGGTCAGTCTCATCCCCCAGAGAACCTTGACCCTGAAGGCACTGTTTCTATTTACATAACCTTTGACCCCTGCTCCCTCTCTCCATCCCTGTTTTCTCCCTTTCCCTCCTTTCTCCCTCATTATGGAGTAAGGGTCAGGGTTCAAGTTCAGAGACAGACACAGACTTGTAGAGCCTTCCTCTCATTCTGTCTGAGGGAGGAGGAAATGGTGAGTGTGTGTGTGTGTGTGTGTGTGTGTGTGTGTGTGTGTTTAAGTATGCTTCTGTCTGTGTGTGTACAAGACATCATGGGATGTATAGGGTCCTGTACTGTGAGAGTCTGGATCAGACCCCTCTCTAACTGACAGTCAGATCCCTGTCATGCATCCATCCACCCCTCCACCTGTCCACCCGTCAAGCCCCCCACCCCCCACCCCCCCACCTCTCCACCCCTCCACACCCTCTGTTCCATTCTCCTTTATCTCAAATTGAATGTGGCTTTAACAAACACGTTCCTGTTGGGGAAGTGTAAATGGTCATAACCTTTAGTGCCTGACTGAACTTAATGAGGTGGTAACAAGTCACCCATAAGCCCTGTTGACCTCTTATGATCCCTAGCTCAATCAGCCGTGTCCCGCTATGACCCCCTCATAGCAGTGTTCGTCAGTCAAAAGTCCTTACGAATCACAGTGCACAAAATCCTGAACACACTGCAGTCCTCAAGGAGCAGCAATGAAGAACTTACACTGTTCAGTATAGAGTTTGTCAGCATGGTGACACGTTTTGCTATGACTACAGAGCACACACACCTTTTCTTTTCTCAAATTTCTTATGATATCAAAAGATGAATGGCAAAGTGCCCAGACCACACTATGCAGACATAGAGCTTCCATATATTTAATCCTTCTTGCATGAGTGATCTTTCCTCCTGCCTGTTTAAATGTCATCTGATCCCATCTATTACTGTCACTGAGTCACCTCCTTCAACTCAGACAAACCCACGCTGGGCCTGTAATGGCTGTTTTAGGAGATAAGGTGTCAGCCATCCTATTGGTCGGCTGTATGGTGTTAGCCAGCCTATTGGTCGGCCATAAGATGGTAGCCAGCCTATTGGTCAGCTATAAGGTGTTAGCCAGCCTATTGGTCAGCTATAAGGTGTTAGCCAGCCTATTGGTCGGCTATAAGGTGTTAGCCAGCCTATTGGTCGGCTATAAGGTGTTAGCCAGCCTATTGGTCGGCTATAAGGTGTTAGCCAGCCTATTGGTCGGCTATAAGGTGTTAGCCAGCCTATTGGTCGGCTATAAGGTGTTAGCCAGCCTATTGGTCGGCTATAAGGTGTTAGCCAGCCTATTGGTCGGCTATAAGGTGTTAGCCAGCCTATTGGTCGGCTATAAGGTGTTAGCCAGCCTATTTGTCAGCTATAAGGTGTTAGCCAGCCTATTGGTCGGCTATAAGGTGTTAGCCAGCCTATTGGTCGGCTATAAGGTGTTAGCCAGCCTATTGGTCGGCTATAAGGTGTTAGCCATCCTATTGGTCGGCTAAAAGGTGTTAGCCAGCCTATTGGTCGGCTATAAGGTGTTAGCCAGCCTATTTGTCAGCTATAAGGTGTTAGCCAGCCTATTGGTCGGCTATAAGGTGTTAGCCAGCCTATTGGTCGGCTATAAGGTGTTAGCCAGCCTATTGGTCGGCTATAAGGTGTTAGCCAGCCTATTGGAGGAGGGCCAAACATGTCACCTCAGGTTATTCTAGAACCTATAGCATGCAGGTCATTCTAGAAGCTATAGAATGAAGGTCATTCTAGAACCTTTGGAATGCAGGTCATTATAAAAGGGATTGTTTGGATCCAGTTGCATGTCCAGGGGGTGCCCCCCCCCCCCCGACATCTGATTGGCCATCCCAGTGGCCCCCTCAGAAACATTTACATTTTACATTTTAGTCATTTAGCAGACGCTCTTATCCAGAGCGACTTACAGGAGCAATTAGGGTTAAGTGCCTTGCTCAAGGGCACATTTACGTCATTTAGCAGACGCTCTTATCCAGAGCGACTTACAAATTGGTCCATTCACCCTATAGCCAGTGGGATAACCACTTTCCCAATATTTTTATTTTATTTTATTTTTTTATTTTTTTTGGGGGAGAAGGATTACTTTATCCTATCCGAGGTATTCCTTAAAGAGGTGGGGTTTCAAATGTCTCCCGGAAGGTGGTGAGTGACTCCGCTGTCCTGGCATCGTGAGGGAGCTTGTTCCACCATTGGGGTGCCAGAGCAGCGAACAGTTTTGACTGGGCTGAGCGGGAACTATGCTTCCGCAGAGGAAGGGGAGCCAGCAGGCCAGAGGTGGATGAACGCAATGCCCTCGTTTGGGTGTAGGGACTGATCAGAGCCTGAAGGTACGGAGGTGCCGTTCCCCTCACTGCTCCATAGGCAAGCACCATGGTCTTGTAACGGATGCGAGCTTCAACTGGAAGCCAGTGGAGTGTGCGGAGGAGGGGGTGACGTGAGAGAACTTGGGAAGGTTGAACACCAGACGGGCTGCGGCATTCTGGATGAGTTGTAGGGGTTTAATGGCACAGGCAGGGAGCCCAGCCAACAGCGAGTTGCAGTAATCCAGACGGGAGATGACAAGTGCCTGGATTAGGACCTGTGCCGCTTCCTGTGTAAGGCAGGGTCGTACTCTCCGAATGTTGTAGAGCATGAACCTGCAGGATCGGGTCACCGCCTTGATGTTAGCGGAGAACGACAGGGTGTTGTCCAGGGTCACGCCAAGGCTCTTCGCACTCTGGGAGGAGGACACAACGGAGTTGTCAACCGTGATGGCGAGATCATGGAACGGGCAGTCCTTCCCCGGGAGGAAGAGCAGCTCCGTCTTGCCAGGGTTCAGCTTGAGGTGGTGATCCGTCATCCATACTGATATGTCTGCCAGACATGCAGAGATGCGATTCGCCACCTGGTTATCAGAAGGGGGAAAGGAGAAGATTAGTTGTGTATCGTCAGCGTAGCAATGATAGGAGAGGCCATGTGAGGATATGACAGAGCCAAGTGACTTGGTGTATAGGGAGAAAAGGAGAGGGCCTAGAACTGAGCCCTGGGGGACACCAGTGGTGAGAGCACGTGGTGCGGAGACAGCTTCTCGCCACGCCACTTGGTAGGAGCGACCGGTCAGGTAGGACGCAATCAGGAGTGAGCCGCGCCGGAGATGCCCAGCTCGGAGAGGGTGGAGAGGAGGATCTGATGGTTCACAGTATCAAAGGCAGCAGACAGGTCTAGAAGGACAAGAGCAGAGGAGAGAGAGTTAGCTTTAGCAGTGCGGAGAGCCTCCGTGACACAGAGAAGAGCAGTCTCAGTTGAATGACCAGTCCTGAAACCTGACTGGTTTGGATCAAGAAGGTCATTCTGAGAGAGATAGCAAGAGAGTTGGCTAAAGACGGCACGCTCAATAGTTTTGGAAAGAAAAGAAAGAAGGGATACTGGTCTGTAGTTGTTGACATCAGTGGGATCGAGTGTTGTTTTTTTGAGAAGGGGTGCAACTCTCGCTCTCTTGAAGACGGAAGGGACATAGCCAGCGGTCAAGGATGAGTTGATCAGCGAGGTGAGGTAGGGGAGAAGGTCACCGGAGATGGTCTGGAGAAGAGAGGAGGGGATGGGGTCAAGCGGGCAGGTTGTTGGGCGGCCTGCGGTCACTAGTCGCAAGATTTTATCTGGAGAGAGAGGGGAGAAAGAAGTCAAAGCATAGGGTAGGGCAGTGTGAGCAGGACCAGCAGTGTCATTAGACTTAACAAACGAGGATCGGATGTCGTCAACCTTCTTTTCAAAGTGGTTGACGAAGTCGTCCACAGAGAGGGAGGAGGGGGGTGGGGGAGGATTCAGCAGTGAGGAGAATGTGGCAAAGAGCTTCCTAGGGTTAGAGGCAGATGCTTGGAATTTAGAGTGGTAGAAAGTGGCCTTAGCAGCAGAAACAGATGAAGAAAATGTAGAGAGGAGGGAGTGAAAAGATGCCAGGTCGGCAGGGAGTTTAGTTTTCTTCCATTTCCGCTCAGCTGCCCGGAGCTCTGTTCTGTGAGCTCGCAATGAGTTGTCAAGCCACGGAGCTGGAGGGGAGGACCGAGCCGGCCGGGAGGATAGGGGACACAGGGAGTCAAAGGATGCAGAAAGGGAGGAGAGGAGGGTTGAGGAGGCAGAATCAGGAGATTGGAGGGAGAAGGATTGAGCAGAGGGGAAGAGATGATAGGATGGAAGAGGAGAGAGTAGTGGGAGAGAGAGAGCGAAGGTTGCGGCGGCGCGTTACCATCTGTGTAGGGGCAGAGTGAGTAGTGTTGGAGGAGAGCGAGAGAAAAGGATACAAAGTAGTGGTCGGAGACATGGAGGGGAGTTGCAGTGAGATTAGTAGAAGAGCAACATCTAGTAAAGATGAAGTCAAGCGTATTGCCTGCCTTGTGAGTAGGGGGGACGGGTGAGAGGGTGAGGTCAAAAGAGGAGAGGAGTGGAAAGAAGGAGGCAGAGAGAAATGAGTCAAATGTAGACGTAGGGGAGGTTGAAATCCCCCAAAATTGTGAAGGGTGAGCCATCCTCAGGAAAGGAACTTATCAAGGCGTCAAGCTCATTGATGAACTCTCCAAGGGAACCTGGAGGGTGATAGATGACAAGGATATTAAGCTTAAATGGGCTAGTGACTGTGACAGCGTGGAATTCAAATGAGGAGATAGACAGATGGGTTAGGGGGAAAAATTGAGAATGACCACTTGGGAGAGATGAGGATTCCTGTGCCACCACCCCTCTGACCAGATGCTCTCGGGGTATGCGAGAACACATGGTCAGACGAGGAGAGAGCAGTAGGAGTAGCAGTGTTTTCAGTGGTAATCCATGTTTCCGTCAGCGCCAGGAAGTCGAGGGACTGGAGGGTAGCATAGGCTGGGATGAAGTCAGCCTTGTTTGCAGCAGAACGGCAGTTCCAGAGGCTGCCTGAGACCTGGAACTCCAGGTGTGTGGTGCGTGCAGGGACCACCAGGTTAGAGAGGCAGCAGCCACGCGGTGTGAGGCGTTTGTGTAGCCTGTGCGGAGAGGAGAGAACAGGGATAGGCAGAGGCATAGTTGACAGGCTGTAGCAGATGGCTACAACAATGCAGAGGAGATCGGAATGAAATGAACTAAACATCTGGGAAAGGAGAGAGCAAGGCCTCCCTCACCAAAAAATATAACTCTCCCAACTTCCACCTCAGAAACTATAATTGTTTCACTGAACCACCCGAATAAAACTCTCCCAACTTCCACTTTAGAAATTAGAATTGTTGTAAACTACAGCGGTTCAATGTTTCAAGGACTAGACTCAACTTACTTTATTCAGCTAGCTAACTATGACGCCATAGCTAACTAGCATGCTAGCATCCAATAACACACAGTTTAGCACCAATACTTGGTTACAACAAACTACCAATAGTGTGTTAACACACTAAACAGATAATTCGTGTCCGTGTCTAGTTCTTTCATAACGCAGCAATGATTAAACGTTGGCTAGCTAGCACAAATATATTGTATTTAGCTACCACAGTACAGCCAGCTCTGTCTCTTTCTCTCTGTCTCTCTCTCTGTGTGTCTCTCTCTCTCTCTCGCCCTCCCCCTCTGTCTCTTTATCTCTGTCTCTCTCTCTGTGTCTCTCTCTCTCGCCCTCCCCTCTCTCTCACCCTCCCCCTCTCTCTCACCCTCTCTGTCTCTCTCTCTGTGTCTCTCTCTCTCGCCCTCTCTGCCTGTCTCCAAAGACAGATGATATGTTTCTCCTTGCCTGCCCTCTGTATACCTGTGTAACACTGTGTTTCCCTCCCCGGAGCGGGTAACCCAATCTCTCTGTCCGCTGCTTTCATTCCCTATCCACCTACACTACCCAGGACAGCATAGCGGTGGCCCGCAGGCCTGATGGCCCTCGGCAGAACAGAACAAAAACACACACAGCCTCTTAGAAGAATCCTTTATCCCCACGGAACAAAAAGACAGCTTCACCTCCACACATTTCTCACCATTAGGCCTTGGCCCAGACTCACTCATCTCTCCACTTCTCCAGAACTCTACACCCTCTCTCCTCTCTCTCCTTTCTACCCATCCTCTCCCCCTCTCCCCCACAAGTCCTTTCACTGAGGGGAGATACCCTTTATGTTCATGTGTCAGTGCTAGTTTACTCTGTTAAGCCCTCCCACCAACAGCGTTTGACACGGCCACCCCATTGAGACATGAATAGGCTGGGGTAAAAAACACACCTGCACCTTTATGTTAGGACGAGTACTAGCACTAGAGCTGAGTTTGAGTCTGTGCCTGAGTCTGTGCCTGAGTCTGAGTCTGAGTCAGTGCCTGAGTCTGAGTCAGTGCCTGAGTCTGAATCTGTGCCTGAGTCTGGGCCTGTGTCTCTGCCTGAGTCTGTGCCTGAGTCTGTGACTGAGTCTGTGCCTGAGTCTGTGCCTGAGTCTGTGCCTGAGTCTGAGTCTGAGTCTGTGCCTGAATCTGAGTCTGAGTCTGAGTCTGAGTATGTGCCTGAGTCTGAGTATGTGCCTGAGTCTGTGCCTGAATCTGAATCTGAGTCTGAATCTGAGTATGTGCCTGAGTCTGTGCCTGAATCTGAGTCTGTGCCTGTGCCTGTGCCTGAGCCTGAATCTGTGCCTGTGCCTGAGTCGGAGTCTGAGTCTGAGTCTGAGTCTGAATCTGAGTCTGTGCCTGTGCCTGAGTCTGTGCCTGAGTCTCTGCCTGAGTCTGAGTCTGAGTCTGTGCCTGTGCCTGTGCCTGTGCCTGTGCCTGAGTCTGAGTCTGAGTATGTGCCTGAGTCTGTGCCTGAATCTGAGTCTGAGTCTGAGTCTGAGTCTGAGTCTGTGCCTGTGCCTGTGCCTGTGCCTGTGCCTGAATCTGTGCCTGTGCCTGAGTCGGAGTCTGAGTCTGAGTCTGAATCTGAATCTGTGCCTGTGCCTGAGTCTGTGCCTGAGTCTCTGCCTGAGTCTGAGTCTGAGTCTGAGTCTGAGTCTGAGTCTGAGTCTGAGTCTGTGCCTGTGCCTGAGTCTGAGTCTGAGTCTGAGTATGTGCCTGTGTCTGAGTATGTGCCTGAGTCTGAGTCACTGCCTGAGTCTGAGTCTGAGACTGTGCCTGAGTCTGAGTCTGAGTCTGAGTCTGAGTTTGAGTCTGAGTCTGTGTCTGAGTCTGTGCCTGAATATGAGTCTGAGTCTGAGTCTGAGTCTGAGTCTGTGCCTGAGTCTCTGCCTGAGTCTGAGTCTGAGTCTGTGCCTGTGCCTGAGTCTGAGAGAGTCTGAGTCTGAGTCTGAGTCTGAGTCTGTGTCTGAGTTTGTGACTGAGTCTGTGTCTGTGTCTGAGCCTGAGTCTGTGCCTGAGTCTCTGCCTGAGTCAGAGTCTGAGTCTGTGCCTGAGTCTGAGTGAGTCTGAGTCTGAGTCTGAGTCTGTGCCTGAGTCTGAGTGAGTCTGAGTCTGAGTCTGAGTCTGAGTCTGTGTCTGAGCCTGTGCCTGAGTCTGAGTCTGTGTCTGAGTCTGTGCCTGAGTCTGTGTCTGTGCCTGAGAATGTGCCTGAGTCTCTGCCTGAATCTGAATCTGAGCCTGTGCCTGAGTCTTAATCTGTGCCTGCCTGAGGTTGTGCCTGAGTCTATGCCTGAGTCTGAGTCTGTGTCTGAACCTGAGTCTGTGCCTGAGTCTGAGTCTGAGTCTGTGCCTGAGTCTGTGCCTGAGTCTGAGTCTGAGTCTGAGTCTGTGCCTGAGTCTGAGTCTGTGGCTGACTCTGAGTCTGTTTCTGAGTCTGAGTCTGTGCCTGAGTCTGTGCCTGAGTCTGAGTCTGAGTCTCTGCCTGAGCCTGAGTCTGTGCCTGAGTCTGTGTCTGAGTCTGTGCCTGAGCCTGAGTCTGTGCCTTAGCCTGAGTCTGTGCCTGTCTGGGCCTGTGTCTCTGCCTGAGTCTGAGTCTGTGCCTGAGTCTGTGCCTGAGTCTCAGTCTGTGTCTGTGTTTGAGTCTGTGCCTGAGTCTGTGACTGAGTCTGTGCCTTTGTCTGTGCCTGAGTCTGTGCCTGAGTCTGAGTCTGAGTCTGTGCCTGAGTCTGAGTCTGAGTCTGAGTCTGAGTCTGAGTCTGAGTCTGTGCCTGAGCCTGAGCCTGAGTCTGTGCCTGAGTCTGGTTCTGTGTCTCTGCCTGAGTCTGAGTATGTGCCTGAGTCTGTGCCTGAGTCTGAGTATGTGCCTGAGTCTGAGTCTGTGCCTGAGTCTGTGACTGAGTCTGTGCCTGAGTCTGTGCCTGAGTCTGTGCCTGAGTCTGAGTCTGTGCCTGAGTCTGTGCCTGAGTCGGAGTCTTTGCCTGAGTCTGTGCCTGAGTCTGTGCCTGAGTCTGTGCCTGAGTCTGAGTCTGAGTCTGTGCCTGAGTCTGTGCCTGAGTCTGAGTCTGTGCCTGAGTCTGTGCCTGAGTCTGTGCCTGAGTCTGAGTCTGTGCCTGAGTCTGGGTCTGAGTATGTGCCTGAGTCTGTGCCTGAGTCTGAGTCTGTGCCTGATTCTGAGTCTATTAGAGATCAACTTTGAGATGAGGACAATGGTAGTGCATTCTATGTCAGCCTTGGCCTATATGGTAAAGCAGGGTGGGTTTACTACCCATCCATGATGCTGTGTTGGTGTTATAATGAACAGATTATATGTTCTCTTGTTCTTTGAGTTGAATACAAAGTGGATCATTTAGATGCAGAGGTGTTGCGTTTGTTCACATGAGTCTGTCATAACGCGAAATGTGTTTGCATATTTTACATATTCTGTGAATGCCTGTCAAGATAATTTGCCGTTTTCAAATGATTCCCGGACTGTCAGGGTCCATGAAGAAATCATTATTCCCTTGACCCAATGATTCAATCTCTCTCTCTCTCTCTCTCTCTCTCTCTCTCTCTCTCTCTCTCTCTCTCTCTCTCTCTCTCTCTCTCGCTCTCTCTCTCTCTCTATATATATATATATCTCTATCTCTTTCTCTCTACATCTCTCTCTCGCTGTGTCTCTCTCTGTCTCAGTCTCTCTCTCTCTCTCTCTCTCTCTCTCTCTCTCTCTCTCTCTCTCTCTCTCTCTCTCTCTCTCTCTCTCTCTCTCTCTCTCTCTCTCTCTCTCTCTCTCTCTCTCTCTCTCTCTCTCTCTCTCTCTCTCTCTCTCTCTCTCTCTCTCTCACTCTGTCTCAAATTCAAATTTAAATTCAAGCTGCTTTATTGGCATGAAAAACATTGCGTCAACATTGCCAAAGCAACAATGTATACAATATACATTGTAATAAAATAATAAATAACAACAATAAAATGGTAACAGTCAATAGTAGAAATATAATAAATAGTAAACGCTAAACATGGAAAATTAAACTATAACTAATTTATAACTACGTTTTTTAAATTATATGAGAAAATAATTTTCAATTTAAATTTTACAGTGGGGAAAAAAAGCATTTAGTCAAATCAAATCAAATCAAATTGTATTGGTCACATGCGCCGATACAACAGGTGCAGACATTACAGTGAAATGCTTACTTACAGCCCTTAACCAACAATGCATTTATTTTTAACAAAAAAAGTAAAAATAAAACAACAACAAAAAAAGTGTTGAGAAAAAAAGAGCAGAAGTAAAATAAATTAACAGTAGGGAGGCTATATATACAGGGGGGTACCGGTGCAGAGTCAATGTGCGGGGGCACCGGGTAGTTGAGGTAGTTGTGCAAGTTCTGCAAGTTCTTGTGCAAGTTCTCCCACTTAAGAAGTTGAGAGAGGCCTGTAATTTTCATCATAGGTACATTTCAACTATGACAGACAAATTGAGGAAAAAAAATCCAGAAAATCACATTGTAGGATTTTTAATGAATTTATTTGCAAATTATGGTGGAAAATAAGTATTTGGTCACCTACAAACAAGCAAGATTTCTGGCTCTCACAGACCTGTAACTTCTTCTTTAAGAGGCTCCTCTGTCCTCCACTCGTTACCTGTATTAATGGCACCTGTTTGAACTTGTTATCAGTATAAAAGACACCTGTCCACAACCTCAAACAGTCACACTCCAAACTCCATTATGGCCAAGACCAAAGAGCTGTCAAAGGACACCAGAAACAAAATTGTACACCTGCACCAGACTGGGAAGACTGAATCTGCAATAGGTAAGCAGCTTGGTTTGAAGAAATCAACTGTGGGAGCAATTATTAGGAAATGGAAGACATACAAGACCACTGATAATCTCCCTCGATCTGGGGCTCCATGCAAGATCTCACCCCGTGGGGTCAAAATGATCACAAGAACGGTGAGCAAAAATCCCAGAACCACACGGGGGGACCTAGTGAATGACCTGCAGAGAGCTGGGACCAAAGTAACAAAGCCTACCATCAGTAACACACTACGCCGCCAGGGACTCAAATCCTGCAGTGCCAGACGTGTCCCCCTGCTTAAGCCAGTACATGTCCAGGCCCGTCTGAAGTTTGCTAGAGTACATTTGGATGATCCAGAAGAGGATTGGGAGAATGTCATATGGTCAGATGAAACCAAAATAGAACTTTTTGGTAAAAACTCAACTCGTCGTGTTTGGAGGACAAAGAATGCTGAGTTGCATCCAAAGGACACTATACCTACTGTGAAGCATGGGGGTGGAAACATCATGCTTTGGGGCTGTTTTTTTGCAAAGGGACCAGGACGACTGATCCGTGTAAAGGAAAGAATGAATGGGGCCATGTATCGTGAGATTTTGAGTGAAAACCTCCTTCCATCAGCAAGGGCATTGAAGATGAAACGTGGCTGGGTCTTTCAGCATGACAATGATCCCAAACACACCGCCCGGGCAACGAAGGAGTGGCTTCGTAAGAAGCATTTCAAGGTCCTGGAGTGGCCTAGCCAGTCTCCAGATCTCAACCCCATAGAAAATCTTTGGAGGGAGTTGAAAGTCCGTGTTGCCCAGCGACAGCCCCAAAACATCACTGCTCTAGAGGAGATCTGCATGGAGGAATGGGCCAAAATACCAGCAACAGTGTGTGAAAACCTTGTGAAGACTTACAGAAAACGTTTGACCTGTGTCATTGCCAACAAAGGATATATAACAAAGTATTGTTATTGACCAAATACTTATTTTCCACCATAATTTGCAAATAAATTCATAAAAAATCCTACAAAAATTCTCATTTTGTCTGTCATAGTTGACGTGTACCTACGATGAAAATTACAGGCCTCTCTCATCTTTTTAAGTGGGAGAACTTGCACAATTGGTGGCTGACTAAATACTTTTTTCCCCACTGTATGTGGAACGGCAAGCCCGACAAAATTAAACGGGCCTATTTATATAATGAATATGAATTCGGAGGACTGAAATTATTAAATATTAAAGCATTAGACCTATCACTAAAAGCTTCAGTCATACAAAACGTATACTTAAATCCGAACTGGTTCTCTACCAAATTAGTAAGATTGTCTCACCCCATGTTCAAGAATGGCCTTTTTCCCTTTATTCAGATTACAACCTCTCACTTTCAGTTATTTGAAAAGGAAATAATCTCCCAAATATCACTATTTCTAAAACAAGCCATAGAAAGTTGTTTGCAATTTCAATTTCATCCTCCAGAAAAGACAGAACAAATAATGCAACTAATATTGTGGTTAAACTCAAATAAACTAATTGACACAAAAAAACATTATTTTTTTTTTAGCCAGTCTCCAGACCTGAACCCAATAGAAAATCTTTGGAGGGAGCTGAAAGTCCGTATTGCCCAGCGACAGCCCCGAAACCTGAAGGATCTGGAGAAGGTCTGTATGGAGGAGTGGGCCAAAATCCCTGCTGCAGTGTGTGCAAACCTGGTCAAGACCTACAGGAAACGTATGATCTCTGTAATTGCAAACAAAGGTTTCTGTACCAAATATGAAGTTCTGCTTTTCTGATGTATCAAATACTTATGTCATGCAATACAATGCAAATTAATTACATAAAAATCATACAATGTGATTTTCTGGATTTTTGTTTTAGATTCCGTCTCTCACAGTTGAAGTGTACCTATGATAAAAATTACAGACCTCTACATGCTTTTTAAGTAGGAAAACCTGCAAAATCGGCAGTGTATCAAACACTTGTTCTCCCCACTGTAAGTGATGTGTTTAATAACATTTGCGGGTTATTCTGACTCTAAAACTGTAGTATTGTATGTCCTAAATGTTGATTAAAACCTGGAGCTTACAACAGGCACTTACTGCTTTGGACCTGTCCTATAACTGTTAGATGGTCATCTGATAAAAAGGAGCACTATACTTCGACATACCCAACAAGACTTTGACAAGTGTTACGTTAAGGTCCTACAATCAACTACCAATTTTGAGCATGTTCTATTTATGATAAAATCGGCAGTGTATCAAATACTTGTTCTCCCACTGTATATAGGTTATAGGTTGAGTGCTTTTCTGAAAGAGCACAGTTCGAAAGATATGGCATATAGAAGCAAACCGGATGGACATCATGAAAATGATCGGAGAGGTTGAGAGTAGAAGAAGTTCAGGAGTAAAAACAAACAAAATAGAATTATTGTAAAATTGACTGTGTCCATAAAATGTATATAGTATGTATAAGCTGGAAGTAGAGACCTATGCGTTGTTGTTCGCTAGTTTACTCTAATTAGGGAAGGGGTGGTGGGGTTGGAAAGTGATAAAGGGAAATATATAAAAAAAAAAGGATATGTATATACAGTGGGGAAAACAAGTATCTAGTCAGCCACCAATTGTGCAAGTTCTCCCACTTAAAAAGATGAGAGAGGCCTGTAATTTTCATCGTAGGTACACGTCAACTATGACAGACAAAATGAGAATTTTTGTAGGATTTTTTATGAATTTATTTGCAAATTATGGTGGAAAATAAGTATTTGGTCAATAACAATACTTTGTTATATATCCTTTGTTGGCAATGACACAGGTCAAACGTTTTCTGTAAGTCTTCACAAGGTTTTCACACACTGTTGCTGGTATTTTGGCCCATTCCTCCATGCAGATCTCCTCTAGAGCAGTGATGTTTTGGGGCTGTCGCTGGGCAACACGGACTTTCAACTCCCTCCAAAGATTTTCTATGGGGGTTGAGATCTGGAGACTGGCTAGGCTACTCCAGGACCTTGAAATGCTTCTTACGAAGCCACTCCTTCGTTGCCCGGGCGGTGTGTTTGGGATCATTGTCATGCTGAAAGACCCAGCCACGTTTCATCTTCAATGCCCTTGCTGATGGAAGGGTTTTCACTCAAAATCTCACGATACATGGCCCCATTCATTCTTTCCTTTACACGGATCAGTCGTCCTGGTCCCTTTGCAGAAAAACAGCCCCTAAGCATGATGTTTCCACCCCCATGCTTCACAGTAGGTATGGTGTTCTTTGGATGCAACTCAGCATTCTTTGTCCTCCAAACACGACGAGTTGAGTTTTTACCAAAAAGTTATATTTTGGTTTCATCTGACCATATGACATTCTCCCAAATCCTCTTCTGGATCATCCAAATGCACTCTAGCAAACTTCAGACGGGCCTGGACATGTACTGGCTTAAGCAGGGGGACACGTCTGGCACTGCAGGATTTGAGTCCCTGGCGGCGTAGTGTGTTACTGATGGTAGGCTTTGTTACTTTGGTCCCAGCTCTCTGCAGGTCATTCACTAGGTCCCCCCGTGTGGTTCTGGGATTTTTGCTCACCGTTCTTGTGATCATTTTGACCCCCACGGGGTGAGATCTTGCGTGGAGCCCCAGATCGAGGGAGATTATCAGTGGTCTTGTATGTCTTCCATTTCCTAATAATTGCTCCCACAGTTGATTTCTTCAAACCAAGCTGCTTACCTATTGCAGATTCAGTCTTCCCAGCCTGGTGCAGGTCTACAATTTTGTTTCTGGTGTCCTTTGACAGCTCTTTGGTCTTGGCCATAGTGGAGTTTGGAGTGTGACTGTTTGAGGTTGTGGACAGGTGTCTTTTATACTGATAACAAGTTCAAACAGGTGCCATTAATACAGGTAACGAGTGGAGGACAGAGGAGCCTCTTAAAGAAGAAGTTACAGGTCTGTGAGAGCCAGAAATCTTGCTTGTTTGTAGGTGACCAAATACTTATTTTCCGCCATAATTTGCAAATAAATTCATTAAAAATCCTACAATGTGATTTTCTGGATTTTTTTTCCTCAATTTGTCTGTCATAGTTGACATGTACCTATGATGAAAATTACAGGCCTCTCTCATCTTTTTAAGTGGGAGAACTTGCACAATTGGTGGCTGACTAAATCCTTTTTTCCCCACTGTATATACAGTTGAAGTCTGAAGTTTACATACACCTTAGCCAAATACATTTAAACTCAGTTTTTCACAATTCCTGACATTTAATCCTAGTAAAAAGTCCCTGTCTTAGATCAGTTAGGATCACCAATTTATTTTAGGAATGTGAAATGTCAGAATAATAGTAGAGAGAATGATTTATTTCAGCTTTTATTCCCAGTGGGTCAGAATTTTACATACACTCAATTAGTATTTGGTAGCATTGCCTTTAAATTGTTTAACTTGGGTCAAACGTTTTGGGTAGACTTCCACAAGCGTCCCACAATAAGTTGGGTGAATTTTGGCCCATTCCTCCTGACGGAGCTGGTGTAACTGAGTCAGGTTTGTAGGCCTTCTTGCTCGCACACGCTTTTTCAGTTCTACCCACAAATGTTCTATAGGATTGAGGTCAGGGCTTTGTGATGGCCACTCTAATACCTTGACTTTGTTGTCCTTAAGCCGTTTTGCCACAATTTTGGAAGTATGCTTGGGGTCATTGTCCATTTGGAAGACCCATTTGCGACCAAGCTTTAACTTCCTGACTGATGTCTTGAGATGTTGCTTCAATATATCCACAGAATTTTCCTTCCTCATGATGCCATCTATATTGTGAAGTGCACCAGTCCCTCCTGCAGCAAAGCACCCCCACAGCATGATGCTGCCACTCCCATGTTTCACGGTTGGGATGGTGTTCTTTGGCTTGCAAGCAACCCCCTTTTTCCTCCAAAGATAACGATGGTCATTATGGCCAAACAGTTCTATTTTTGTTTCACCAAAAAGTACGATCTTTGTCCCCATGTGCAGTTGCAAACCGTAGTCTGGCTTTTTCATGGCGGTTTTGGAGCAGTGGCATTTTCCTTGCTGAGTGGCCTTTCAGGTTATGTCGATATAGGACTCGTTTTACTGTGCATATAGATACTTTTGTACCTGTTTCCTCCAGCATCTTCACAAGGTCCTTTGCTGTTGTTCTGGGATTGATTTGCACTTTTCGCACCAAAGTACGTTAATCTCTAGGAGACAGAACGCGTCTCCTTCCTGAGCGGTATGACGGCTGCATGGTCCCATGGTGTATATACTTGCGTACTATTGTTTGTACAGATTAACGTGGTACCTTCAGGCGTTTGGAAATTGCTCCCAAGGATTAACCAGACTTGTGGAGGTCTACAATTTTCTTTCTGAGGTCTTGGCTGATTTCTTTTGATTTTCCCTTTATGTCAAGCAAAGAGGCACTGAGTTTGAAGGTAGGCCTTGAAATACATCCACAGGTACACCTCCAATTGACTCAAATTATGTCAATTAGCCTATCAGAAGCTTCTAAAGCCATGACATCATTTTCTGAAATTTTCCAAGCTGTTTAAAGGCACAGTCAACAGTGTATGTAAACTTCTGACCCACTGGAATTGTGATACAGTGAATTATAAGTGAAATAATCTGTCTGTAAACAATTGTTGGAAAAATTACTTGTGTCATGCACAAAGTAGATGTCCTAACCGACTTGCCAAAACTATAGTTTGTTAACAAGAAATTTGTGGAGTGGTTGAACAACAAGTTTTAATGACTCCAACCTAAGTGTATGTAAATTTCCGACTTCATCTCTCTCTCTCTCTCTCTATCTCTCTCTCTCTCTCTCTCTCTCTCTCTCTCTCTCTCTCTCTCTCTCTCTCTCTCTCTCTCTCTAGCTCTCTCTGTCTCTCTCTCTCTCTCTCTCTCTCTCTCTCCCTCTCTCTCTGTCTCTAGCTCTCTCTGTCTCTCTCTCTCTGTCTCTCTCTCTCTCTCTCTCTCTCTCTCTCTCTCTCTCTCGCTCTGTCTCTCTCTCTCTCTCTCTCTCGCTCTCTCTCTTTCTCTCTCTCTCTCTCTCTGTCGCTCTCTCATTACAACATAATATATGATTATATGTATTATTGCTAAAGCTACAGCTTTACCACACAGAAGCAACACAATAAATTCAGTTCTAGTAGGTATGTTTGTTTGCAGCAGGCAGAGAGTGTGACCTGGACTGGCTGATCCCTTCTCTCTCACCAGACCACAGGGTTAGTTGGGACCGTTTGGACTGAAGAAACACACACACACACACACACACACACCACTTTTTTGTTCTTTTCGATTAAAATAAAACACAATTAGATGCACATTTACTCTCCATAAAATCCCATCTCACAGCACATTCCTCTAGTCTTTGGCAGCTGTAGTCTAGACCTACAGATGTAGGATCTTGCAATAGAGGAAATTTAAAACTGTTAGGCCTACTGCTGCTAGGTAGCTCTCTCTCTGCTCTTCCCCTCCCCTCTGTTTGTCCTTGATTGCA
Source organism: Coregonus clupeaformis (assembly GCF_020615455.1). Classification (NCBI taxonomy): domain Eukaryota; kingdom Metazoa; phylum Chordata; class Actinopteri; order Salmoniformes; family Salmonidae; genus Coregonus; species Coregonus clupeaformis. The sequence goes on along the minus strand of NC_059227.1, from coordinate 6,809,905 downwards.
GGAGTGAAGTCTGGTGTGCGGGAGTCAGGGTTCCAGCTGCAGCTCATTCACCATAATCACCTCAGCCCTTTAAGACCCGGTCAAACTTGCCACTCATCGTCAGATCATAGTCAAGACAACCATGTTAGTCTCGCTGCCGACTCAACCTGTCTGTTTTCGCGCTTGTGTTTTTGGACTGTTTATTTACTTTTTCTCCTGTGCCACAGATATTTGGAACCTGACTCCTGCCTCCGCTTCACTCCTGCCACCACCATCCTGCTCTCCACTATCGGACCTCTCCTTTGGACTCCCCACGGACACTAGGACATTACGGTACCACACCTGCCCTGACCTGGATCTGTACCCTCACTGTAACCTGGACTTACTCTTCCCCATTTATTGGAAACCTGGACTATTGAACATTATAATAAACCTGTTAAAACTTCTCTGGCTTGGTGTACTTGTCTGCATTTGGGTTCTATCCAGTTAAATCATAACAGTATGATCTGAACCAACATGAACCCAGCAGACAGTAGCTCGGATACCACCCCAGAGTGCACTCAAATTTGGACTGCCATAGCCAATCAGGGCATTTTACTTGGCCGACATGATACCCTGTTTAAGACGATTGCTGAGGACAGTCAGGTGCTGCTTAATCAGGTTCAATTACTCACCAATCAAGTGTCTGCCCTTACTACCCCTTCAGCCCAGATCAGAGAGCCTTTTGTTCCTGCTCCAGAGCGCTATGACGGGAACATGGGAACCTGTAGCGAGTTTTGACTCAATGCTCGTTAGTGTTTGAACAACAGCCCCTCACCTACACCTCAGAAAGAGCCCGTATTGCCTACCTTATCAACTCTACTAGCGGTTCCGCTCGTGCCTGGGGATCCGCGGTCTGGGAGAGTCAGTCGGACATTTGCAACGTTTACGTGGCCTTCACCACGGAGATGAGGAAGGTTTTTGACCACCCCGTACGAGGCAAGGAGGCTGCGAAACGGTTGTTTTCTCTTCGGCAGGGGGTTCGTAGTGTGGCGGAGATGGCAGTGGAGTTTCGGACTTTAGCAGCAGTGAGTGGTTGGAATGACGAGGCATTACAAGGAGTGTTCATCAATGCTTTGTCTGAGACTTTAAAGGATGAATTGGTGTCATATGATGAATCGCCTACGCTGGATAATCTTATTTCACTCACTATCAGGTTGGATAATCGGATTCGGGGAGCGCCGCCGGGAGAGGAGTGTCTGTCATCAACAAACTCCTCCCTGCATCTTCCCTACGGAGAAAGCCGTGTCTTCCCGAGTCGATACGAGGAGCACTGAACCCGAAGCCATGGAGGTGGGTCGTGCGGTTGTCCTCAGAGGAGCGTGCACGTCGTATTCAGGCTCGGGTCTGCCTGTATTGTGGAGAAGCTGGTCATTTCGTTCCTTCCTGCCCAGTTCGTCCGGGAAAAGGCCCGGCTCATCATTAATGGGAGAAGTTTTGGTGAGCCGAGCAGCGGATTCTTCCTCTTCTCCCGCATTCTGCTCCAGGCATCCCTCCAGTGGCAGTCTCAGAATTTCTCGGTTAGTGCGCTGATTGACTCTGGTGCCACGAAGCTTTTTGGATAGAGAGTGGGCTCAACAGATGGATTTGGAGACTGTTCCTATGGACTGTCCGCTGCAGGCTAAGGGTCTAAATGGACAATTGTTGACCCGTATTACCCATCAGACTGTTCCTGTGTGTCTTAGAGTGTCGGGAAATCATCAGGAGAACATTCAATTCCATATTATCGACTGCCCACAGACCCCCTGGTCCTTGGTATCCCCTGGCTCATAAGACACAATCCACACATTGATTGGGTGACAGGTAGCATTGTTTCATGGAGCACTTTTTGTCATGTGAATTGTTTGTGTTCTGCTCAGACTCCTGCCAGTACTGTGCCTCAACCTCCACTGGAGTCCATGGATCTTTCTGCTGTTCCTGACGCGTATCATGACCTGGCATCCGTTTTCTGCAAACACAGAGCTACTTCTCTTCCTCCTCACCGGCCTTATGACTGCGCCATTGACCTCCAGCCAGGAGCCCCGCTCCCCAGCAGTCGCCTGTACAATCTCTCCCGGCCGGAGACGGAGGCTATGGAGAACTACATTCGGGACTCCTTGGCGGCAGGTATTATGCGTCCTTCCTCGTCACCTGTAGGAGCAGGATTCTTTTTTGTTGCTAAGAAGGATAAGACCCTCAGACCCTGTATTGATTACCGTGGACTTAACAATATCACCATTAAGAACAAGTATTCTCTGCCTTTGATTAATTCTGCTTTTCCCCTCCTTCATGGTGCTACCATCTTTACGAAACTTGATCTCGAAATGCGTATCACCTGGTGCGCATTCGTAAAGGTGATGAATGGAAGACTGCCTTCAACACACCCTTGGGACATTTTGAGTATCTGGTCATGCCTTTTGGTTTGTCTAATGCCCCTGCTGTTTTTCAGGCACTCGTGAATGATGTCCTTCGGGACATGTTGAATCGTTTTGTTTTGTCTATCTGGATGATATCCTGATTTTTCTCAGAGTCCTCCCAGGAACATGAACTACATGTGCGCCAGGTGTTGCAAAGGTTGTTGGAGAACAAACTATTTGTGAAGATGGAGAAATGTGAATTTCATGTGTCTGAGACCTCTTTTTGGGTTACATAATCGCTCAGGGGGAGTTGCGGATGGACCCAGCTAAGATCTCTGCAGTCACGGACTGGCCAGCCCCTCCACCCGCAAACAACTTCAACGATTCCTGGGGTTTGCGAACTTCTACAGGAGGTTCATCAAGGACTACAGCCGCATTGCGGCACCACTCCACCGCTCTCACCTCCATCTCACTACCGTTCGCTTGGAATGAAGGGGCCGAATCAGCGTTCGAAGAACTGAAACATCGCTTCGCCTCGGCTCCCATTCTGATGCAGCCGGACCCAGACCGCCAGTTTGTCGTGGAGGTGGATGCATCCGACACTGGGGTAGGTGCGGTTTTGTCACAACGTTTTCCTGAAGATAACAAACTGCATCCCTGTGCTTTTCTTTCACGGAAGCTTTCTCAGGCAGAGAGGAATTATGATGTTGGCAATCGTGAACTGCTCGCCGTTAAGCTGGCTCTCGAGAGTGGCGGCATTGGTTGGGGGGGCGGAACAACCCTTCATCGTTTGGACGGATCACAAGAATCTGGCATACATCCAGTCAGCTAAGCAGCTCAATCCCCCGTCCAAGCCAGGTGGGCACTATTTTTTGGGAGATTCAATTTTTCTCTGTCTTACCGTCCTGGGTCACGCAACGTCAAGCCTGACGCCCTGTCTCGTGTTCATTCTGCTGTTGATACTGGTAGTAACCCTGAACCCATCTTGCCTCCTACCTGCAGTATTGCGGCCATTACATGTGACATCGAAGGGATTGTTAGACAGGCTCAACATCATCAAGCTGACCCTGGGAGCGGTCCTCCTAACCGGTTGTTTGTCCCTGAGTCTGTTCGCTCCCAGGTACTTCAGTGGGCTCACTCGTCTCCCCTTACCTGTCACCCTGGAGTTACTCGGACCCTTGACTTTGTGCGACGGAAGTTCTGGTGGCCCAGGATGGAGGCGGACACTCGAGCCTTCATTGCTGCTTGTACGGTCTGTGCACGGTAAGAACTCCACCCAGGCCAGCGCTGGTCATCTACGACCTCTGCCAATACCCAGTCGGCCCTGGTCCCACATTGCTTTGGATTTTGTCACTGGACTTCCCCCCTCGTCTGGAAAGACTGTCATTCTTACTGTGATTGATCGTTTTTCTAAGTTTGCTCATTTTTTGGCCCTACCTAAACTGCCCACTGCCAGAGAGACGGCTGATATTTTGGTTGAACATGTGTTCCGCTCTCATGGTCTGCCCACTGATATTGTCTCCGACAGGGTCCCCAGTTTGTCTCCCAGGTATGGAAAGCTTTCTGTAAAGCTTTGGGCATCACATCCAGCCTGTCCTCTGGATATCACCCCCAGACCAACGGGCAAGCCGAGAGAGCGAACCAGGAGATGGAGACCGCTCTCCGCTGTGTCACAGGGTCTAACCCTGGGTCTTGGAGCTCCATGCTCCCCTGGGTGGAATATGCTCATAACACCTTGACTAACGCTTCCTCTGGTTTGTCTCCCTTTCTGTGTGCTCTGGGTTATCAACCTCCCCTGTTCCCTTCTCAAGAGAGGGAACTGGCGGTACCCTCGGTGCAGTCCCACATGCGCCGCTGCTTCAAGGTCTGGAGGAAGGCCAGGGTAGCTCTGTCCCGAGCTTCGTCATACATGCAGAGGCAAGCCAACCGTCACCGGTCCCAGGCTCCCGGTTACTCTCCTGGTCAAGAGGTATGGCTTAAGTCCGTGATCTTCCATTGAAAGTAGAATCTAAGAAGATGGCGCCGCGTTTTATAGGACCGTTCAAGATACTGTCTATTGTTAACCCCCTGCGCGGTTAAGCTACAGCTTCCTGCCTCCCCTACGGGTTCATTCCACTTTTCATGTATCCCAGATCAAGCCTGTGTCTGTCAGCCCTCTGTGCCCGCCCTCTCGTCCCCTCCTCCGCCCCGGATCGTGGGTGGGGTCCTGTCTACACTGTCCGGCGACTTCTGGATGTTCGCCGCCGGGGTCGTGGTTTCCATTACCTGGTGGATTGGGAGGGTTATGGTCTGAGGAACGTTCCTGGGTGCCCAGGAGCTTCATTGTGGATCCTGCTCTGGTCCGTGAATTTCATCGGTTACATCCCGATAAACCCTGTCGGCCGCCAGGTGGCGTCCGTAGAGGGGGTACTGTTAGGCCTACTGCTGCTAGGTAGCTCTCTCTCTGCTCTTCCCCTCCCCTCTGTTTGTCCTTGATTGCAGGAGTGAAGTCTGGTGTGCGGGAGTCAGGGTTCCAGCTGCAGCTCATTCACCATAATCACCTCAGCCCTTTAAGACCCGGTCAAACTTGCCACTCATCGTCAGATCATAGTCAAGACAACCATGTTAGTCTCGCTGCCGACTCAACCTGTCTGTTTTCGCGCTTGTGTTTTTTGGACTGTTTATTTACTTTTTCTCCCTGTGCCACAGATATTTGGAACCTGACTCCTGCCTCCGCTTCACTCCTGCCACCACCATCCTGCTCTCCACTATCGGACCTCTCCTTTGGACTCCCCACGGACACTAGGACATTACGGTACCACACCTGCCCTGACCTGGATCTGTACCCTCACTGTAACCTGGACTTACTCTTCCCCATTTATTGGAAACCTGGACTATTGAACATTATAATAAACCTGTTAAAACTTCTCTGGCTTGGTGTACTTGTCTGCATTTGGGTTCTATCCAGTTAAATCATAACAAAAACTTGCAGTGTATTTGAGGTTGAAAAAGTATTCAGAAGTTTATAATTTCCACTTGTATAAACCCCTACAAAAATGTCCATGAATTATAATACACATAATAATTCACATTTCCTGTTGCTGCAGGATTATTTTCCTGCTGTAGCAAATTAAGCTCAAATTCAGATCCTACATCTGTAGCTAGTCAACCCGGCCTGTTGCTTCATAATGTACCATCATCCTTATGGTAGCCTCCAGCCCTAGCTAGGCCATGTGTGTCACCCAAAACCCCCCGGCCAGACAGACACTCCTGATCCTTATGGGTTCTGGTCAAAAGTCAAGGGAATAGGGTGACATTTGGGACGCAGCCTCAGCCGTGGTCTTGGTCTGGGTCCTAAACGGCTGTTGGAGTAGTGCACTATAAAGGGAATAAGGTCTCCATTTGGGACGCAGCACCGGTCCTGGTCCTGGTTTTTCACTGCTGTTGCCATTTAAACTGGATTAGTGTTCAGTCTAGGCACGTTACTGCTGGCAGACAGCCAACAAGACGCATTGATAACAGGTACCTTCTTGTGTTTGTGTGTGTGTGTGTGTGTGTGTGTGTGTGTGTGTGTGTGTGTGTGTGTGTGTGTGTGTGTGTGTGTGTGTATGTGTGTGTGTGTATGTGAGCACCCCTGTGTGCGTGGGTCTGTGTGTGTGTGTGTGTGTCTGTATGTGTGTGTGTTTGTGTGTGTGTGTGTGTGTGTGTATGTGCACGCCTACGTTCGTGGGTGCGTGTCTATATGTGTGTGTGTGTGTGAAAATGCCTGTGTGTGCATACGTCCATGTGTGCGTGTGCATCTGTGTGTATGTGTGTGTACAGTGAGGGAAAAAAGTATTTTGATCCCCTGCTGACTTTGTACGTTTGCCCACTGACAAAGACATGATCAGTCTATAATTTTAATGGTAGGTTTATGTGAACAGTGAGAGACAGAATAACAACAAAACAATCCAGAAAGACGCATGTCAAAAATGTTATAAATTGATTTGCATTTTAATGAGGGAAAAAACTATTTGACCCCTCTGCAAAACATTACTTAGTACTTGGTGGCAAAACCCTTGTTGGCAATCACAGAGGTCAGACGTTTCTTGTAGTTAACCACCAGGTTTGCACACATCTCAGGAGGGATTTTGTCCCACTCCTCTTTGCAGATCTTCTCCAAGTCATTAAGGTTTCGAGCCTGACGTTTGGCAACTCAAACCTTCAGCTCCCTCCACAGATTTTCTATGGGATTAAGGTCTGGAGACTGGCTAGGCCACTCCAGGACCTTAATGTGCTTCTTCTTGAGCCACTCCTTTGTTGCCTTGGCCTTATGTTTTGGGTCATTTTCATGCTGAAATACCCATCCACGACCCATTTTCAATGCCCTGGCTGAGGGAAAGAGGTTCTCACCCAAGATTTGACGGTACATGGCCCCGTCCATCTTCCCTTTGATGCGGTGAAGTTGTCCTGTCCCCTTAGCAGAAAAACACCCCCAAAGCATAATGTTTCCACCTCCATGTTTGACGGTGGGGATGGTGTTCTTGGGGTCATAGGCAGCATTCCTCCTCCTCCTCCAAACACGGCAAGTTGAGTTGATACCAACGAGCTCCATTTTGGACTCATCTGACCACAACACTTTCACCCAATTCTCCTCTGAATCATTCAGATGTTCATTGGCAAACTTCAGACGGCCCTGTATATGTACTTTATTGAGCAGGAGGACTTTGCGGGCGCTGCAGGATTTCAGTCCTTCACGGCGTAGTGTGTTACCAATTGTTTTCTTGGTGACTATGGTCCCAGCTGCCTTGAGATCATTGACAAGATCCTCCCGTGTAGTTCTGGGCTGATTCCTCACCGTTCTCATGATCATTGAAACTCCACAAGGTGAGATCTTGCATGGAGCCCCAGGCCAAGGGAGATTGACAGTTATTTTGTGTTTCTTCCATTTGCGAATAATCGCACCAACTGTTGTCACCTTCTCACCAAGCTGCTTGGTGATGGTCTTGTAGCCCATTCCAGCCTTGTGTAGGTCTACAATATTTTCCCTGAGCTCTTTGGTCTTGGCCATGGTGGAGAGTTTGGAATCTGATTGATTGATTGCTTCTGTGGACAGGTGTCTTTTATACAGGTAACAAACTGAGATTAGGAGCACTCCCTTTAAGAGTGTGCTCCTAATCTCAGCTCGTTACCTGTATGAAAGACACCTGGGATCCAGAAATCTTTCTGATTGAGAGGGGGTCAAATACTTATTTCCCTCATTAAAATGCAAATAAATT
>NC_059227.1:6774814-6797314 GCF_020615455.1 Coregonus clupeaformis | reverse complement strand
TTAGAGTTAGAAGTGGAGGACGGGACAACCAGCTGGGCAGGCAGTTCAGTGGCTGATGTGTCTGGGAACAGACTAGGAGAGGAGAGGAGAGGAGCGGACAACCCTTGAGATGCTTCTGAAAAGGCCTACATAGGACTGGTCAAAGTAGTGCACCACATAGGAAATAGAGTGCCATTTCAGATGCAGGTTGACGTTTATTGGGATTAGTCTTGTCCTGGAGGCAGAACTGACCGATTTCCGTTTGATGGGCCAGCTGCAAAGTCAAAATTGGCTCTATTGTAAAAATTCATGAAAACAAAGATGGTCTTAATTTAAGGTTAGGTTTAGCAGTGTGGTTAAGGTTAGAGTTAAAGTTAGGGTTAGGTTTTAAATCTGATGTTATGACATTGTGGATGTGCCAGCTAGTGACCATTCTGCAGAGCTGCCTCCAGAACAATATTCATGACGAAAAAACGCTAACCTGCATTTCAAATGCAACCTAGTGTGAGGTAATAGGATGATAATATTTGTGTGGAGGAACTACCGTAAAACCCAGTCCTATTAAAATGAGATTATGGGCGACAATTATTTGCAGTTTAGAGAGAAAGGGTAGGAGAATGTCACGACTGACAACATAAACTGTGATTTGTGAGTTCATACACACTCTATCTCTCTCTCTCTCGCTCTCTCTCTCTTGTTCTCTCTCTCTGCCACCATCTCTCTCTCTATCTCTGCCACCCTTTCTCTCTCTCTCTGCCACCCTCTCTCTCTCTTTCTCTCTCTCTCTCTCTTGTTCTCTCTCTCTGCCACCCTCTCTCTCTCTCTCTCTCTCTCTGCCACCCTCTCTCTCTCTCTTTCTCTCTCTGCCACCCTTTCTCTCTCTCTCTCTCTCTCTCTCTCTCTCTCTCTCTCTCTCTCTCTCTCTCTCTCTCTCTCTCTCTCTCTCTCTCTCTCTGCCACCCTCTCTCTCTCTGCCACCCTCTCTCTCTCTCTCTCTTTCTCTCCTCGAGAATAGAGAAGACCTCGTCCCAGTCTTCTACAGCTGCTGATTTAGCATCACACACATCTAGGGCCTGAGAGATCCATCATCTGGGCATTGTCCTTGTTTAGTCCACATCCCTCCATCTCCCCCATCACCACACTGACTATCATATTCTTTATTTCTCAGTCTCTCCATCCAATCTCCCTGAAATAGATTTACAGGGACTGGGCCTTAGGGCTCCCTAAAGAACAACCCTCCCTCTCACGACCTCTCACTACTGCTCATGACCTCTCACGACCTCTCACTACTGCTCATGACCTCTCACGACCTCTTACGACCTCTCACGACCTCTCACGACCTCTCATTACTGCTCATGACCTCTCACGACCTCTTATGACCTCTCACGACCTCTCACGACCTCTCATTACTGCTCATGACATCTCACGACATCTCACGACCTCTCACTACTGCTCACGACCTCTCACGACCTCTCACGACCTCTCACGACCTCTCACGACCTCTCACTACCTCTCACGACCTCTCACTACAACCCTCATTTGAATAAATCAAGTACCAGACTTGATCTTTATACAGAATAAATAGCAATGCAGGACATTTAAAGGGAAAATCAAGTCTGAAATTTAAAAGTGGAAATTACAAACTTTAGAAGCCTTTTTAAACCTCAAATACAATATAAGCTTTAAATGTCCTGCATTGCAGGAAAGTTCTCCTGCACCAGGTTGATCAAACTTTCCCCAATCCAACCCCCTTGTCATGTCAACGTTCTGTCTCTATCACAATAAGCTCTCACAGTCTCAACTCAGAATTAGATGTTCATCCATGTTTCCCAAACGTCACATTTCGAAAAGTTTGGTTACTTCTCTATATCGTTCCAAGGTAAAGGTTAGGCATTAACTCCGAATTCTTGAGGTTAGGCATTAACTCAGAATTCTTAAGGTTAGGCATTAACTCCGAATTCTTAAGGTTAGGCATTAACCCCCGAATTCTTAAGGTTAGGCATTAACTCCGAATTCTTAAGGTTAGGCATTAACTCCGAATTCTTAAGGTTAGGCATTGACTCCGAATGGTTAAGGTAAGTGTTAAGGTTGGGATAGGCTTAAAACAAAAATATAATAAACAACTTTATATCGCTGGATTCGAACATGCAACCTTTAGGAACTAGAGGCAGATGCTTACACCCATCCACCATCCCCATCCACAAAGCCTCCTTGAAAGTAACAGTGCTCACTGTTGCCCCTAGTGGCCAGTTTCCATGTAATCTCCCGACCTCCTCAGACATGGATGAATATGGACTTGCCTGATCTTTCCATCCAGTCATTGTCCTCAATCCAACCCCCCTCAAAAAAGAGTCTGATAAATGACACGGATGGCTGTCATTGTCCTTCTAGACCTATTCGTCTTGTTTAGGAAGGGGGGAGAGAGGGAGGTAGGGTGGGAGGGAGAGAGAGAGGGAGGGGATGGTATTCAGCCTTCAGACATCCTCTCCTCCCCTCTTCTCTCCCCCTCTCCTCCCTTCTTCTCTCCCCTCCTCAAGACAGCTCTCTCGCTCTCGATCTCGCTCTCGCTCTCGCTCTATCTCTCTCTCTCTCTCAAAAACAGAACAACCAGCCAAGATGGCAGCCTTCCCCTATCTCCTGATGGTGATGCTAGGGGGACCAGAGGCTGTTCTCTCCCCATCTCTCTATAATCACCTGGGCGATATTCCTCCCCCATCTCTCTATAATCACTGTGGCGATGCTCCTCCCCCATCTCTCTATAATCACCTGGGCGATGCTCCTCTCCCATCTCTCTATAATCACCTGGGCGATGCTCCTCCCCCATCTCGCTATAATCACCGGCGTGATGCTCCTCCCCCATCTCTCTATAATCACCAGGGCGATGCTCCTCCCCCATCTCTCTATAATCACCTGGGCGATGCTCCTCCCCCATCTCGCTATAATCACCGGGGCGATGCTCCTCCCCCATCTCTCTATAATCACCGGGGCGATGCTCCTCCCCCATCTCTCTATAATCACCAGGGCGATGCTAATCCCCCATCTCTCTATAATCACCGGGGCGATGCTTGGATGCCTCCTACATTTGCATAATACCATCCTGACACTTTCACTTCCGTCATCCATCACCGTCCGCGACCGCGTGAATCCCGCCCCCCCACCCGCTCCTCACGGCCTGCCTGCCTGCTCCTTCCATCACTCCCCCTCTTCACCTCTCCTCCGCTCCCTCTGTCTTCCCTCTATCTTCTCCCCCCTCTCTGATTGCGTCCTGTGTTTATCTGGCCAAGCACAAAAGATTGATTCCCTGCTGTCTGCCTGCCTTATGTTCAGCAGATAGGGATTTTCACTGAGTGATGAAGCACCCAGTCAGCTAATGATAAACAGAAAACACATATTCAAAAGGATGAGGAGAGGGACCGGGATGGTCTCTTTCCCTCCCTCTCTCCATTCCTTCCTCCCTCTCATCCCCTCTGCCATGTGAAGAGAGAGAGAGGGATGTCAGGTTAAAGAAGTCAACATATTCTTCTTGGAGTTCAATTCGAAACGCAATTGTTTTCATGTCACTCCTTTTACATATTTATCTCTTGATTTTCTTCTTGGGTAAAAAATAAGAAAAGTTTAAATGGAGAGAATGGGGAAGGAATAAAGCAATTAAAATAAAACTGTCTGTGGTTTTGATGGCCGTTCTGTTCTGCTACATTCGACTGTGTGAGGGGAGAACTGACAGGCCTTGTGTTTTAAGAACATATCTAGGAGGAATGATAATCACATTGGAATAGCTTTTATCAAGCTGAGATTGGTACAAGAGGAGGTTGGTTTACTACTATTGCAGAGGGCCAAACCAAATTAAAACTGAATATATGTATTATTCTTTTCATTAATAACTAGGTTACAAGCCCCTGTGTTTAACCTTTGACCCACCACTTACAGTAAATAATTATACCCTAATTATACCCTAGCGAAAGCATATTCACCATTCTCACCAACTTGATCTGTTCACGCTGTTATTGAACAGCTACCATGTGACTTTAATAAGAACGTTCTCTGACACCGTTTCTGACATGATACAGTACATATAAAACACTTTACAATCTAACAGGGACCCTGCAGACCAAACTTCCCATGCTATAGCCTACGTTATGCCTAGACTTTGACCAAGTGCACCAGAAGTCTGCAAAGTTTCTCTTCTCCTCGATAACAAAATACCATTAGCTGCTGTCACATACAGGAGAAGAGAGATTATTTTATTTATTGAAATGAGATTGAAATGATAAATCTCCCTCCCCTGTTAAAACAGAGAGACACACAAGCCTGGTGTGGGGGATAGGGATTAGACAGGATGGAAGGAAGAGAAGGAGAGAGAGGAGGGAGATGAAGAGGGAAGGAAGAGAGAGAGAGAGAGAGAGAGAGAGAGAGAGAGAGAGAGAGAGAGAGAGAGAGAGAGAGAGAGAGAGAGAGAGAGAGAGAGAGAGATTAATAAAGAGTGAGATGGAAAGATAGTGAAAGAAAGAGATGAAGCGAAAGACGGAGAGAGAGATGGAGAGATGGAGTGAAGCGAGAGAGAAATTCATAATTCATAATAAAACAAAAGGTGTCATGGGAAACATCACTGATATTAAAATCAGAGGCAGACAGATCTATATGAAAAATGCAGATTAAAAAATGTAAATAAGCACGTCGTCGCCCGAGGGGGGAGGGGGAGTGATTCAAAGATAGGGTGACAACACCAAGAGAAAGACATTCATATGGAGCTTTGATGTTTTTTGGAATACAATTTATGTGACTGACATACACCATGCATCAAAATAATGCTGCTGAAAATAAGGTTTTTATACCGTAGTGTGTCAGTTTAGTTCAATATTCAAACAAATATGACAGCGTTATCACTGGCATAACAATGCTGTAACACGTGGAAGTCCATGTTATAATGCATTTGAATTAAATTAAATGTAAAGTGAAAACTGTCCTCAATACCAATACCGCACACATCCAGACATGTGAATATGGTAGGAAATAGACCAGTTAGTGCCATAGTGTTCAAATCAAATCAAATCAAATTTTATTGGCCACATGCGCCGAATACAAAAGGTGTAGACATTACAGTGAAATGCTTACATACAGCCCTTAACCAACAGTGCATTTATTTTTTTTATTAAAAAAAGTAAAATAAAACAACAACAAAAAAGTGTTGAGAAAAAAAAGAGCAGAAGTAAAATAAAATAACAGTAGGGAGGCTATATATACAGGGGGGGTACCGATGCAGAGTCAATGTGCGGGGGCACCGGCTAGTTGATGTAGTTGAGGTAATATGTACATGTGGGTAGAATTAAAGTGACTATGCATAAATCATTAACAGAGTAGCAGCAGCGTAAAAAGATGGGGTGGGGGTGAGGGGGCAGTGCAACTAGTTCGGGTAGCCATGATTAGCTGTTCAGGAGTCTTATGGCTAGAAGCTGTTGAGAAGTCTTTTGGACCTAGACTTGGCACTCCGGTACCGCTTGCCGTGCGATAGCAGAGAGAACAGTCTATGACTAGGGTGGCTGGAGTCTTTGACAATTTTGAGGGCCTTGCTCTGACACCGCCTGGTATAGAGGTCCTGGATGGCAGGAAGCTTGGCCCCAGTGATGTACTGGGCCGTACTCACTACCACTCTTAGCTGTGTTAAGGTCACTGTGAAACCCTTTCTGAACAGAGAACGCCTTCACCCCAGAACTTTCCACAGCTGGATTTAGTCAGACCTAGAGTCCCATCCACCCCTCAATCCCTCCATCCCTCCAACCCTCCATCCCTCCAACCCTCCATCCCTCCATCCCTCAATCCTCCATCCCTCCAACCCTCCATCCCTCCATTCCTCCATCCCTCCATCCGTCCATCCCTCCAACCCTCCATCCCACCATCCCTCCATCTCTCCATCCCTCCATCCTTCCATCCCTCCATCCCTCCATCCCTCCATCCCTCCATCCCTCCATCCCTCCATCCCTCCATCCTTCATCCATCCCTCCATCCATCCCTCCATCCCTCCATCCCTCCATCCTTCATCCATCCCTCCATCCATCCCTCCATCCCTCCATCCCTCCATCCATCCCTCCATCCCTCAATCCGTCCCTCCGTCCCTCCATCCCTCCATCCCTCCATCCTTCCATCTCTCCATCCCTCCATCCCCCATCCCTCCATCCTTCCATCCCTCCATCCCTTCATCCTTCCATCTCTCCATCCCTCCATCCCTCCATCCTTCCATCCCTCCATCCCTCCATCCTTCCATCCCTCCATCCCTCCATCCCTCCATCCCTCCATCCCTCCATCGCTACATCCATCACTCTCTCATCCTTCAATCCCTCAATCCCTCTATCCCTCCAGCCTTCCATCATTCCATCCCTCCAACCCTCCATCCCTCCATCCCTCAATCCCTCCATCCCTCCAACCCTCCATCCCTCCATTCCTCCATCCCTCCATCCGTCCATCCCTCCAACCCTCCATCCCACCATCCCTCCATCTCTCCATCCCTCCATCCTTCCATCCCTCAATCCCTCCATCCCTCCATCCCTCCATCCCTCCATCCCTCCATCCTTCATCCATCCCTCCATCCCTCCCTCCATCCCTCAATCCGTCCCTCCGTCCCTCCATCCCTCCATCCCTCCATCCCTCCATCCCTCCATCCTTCCATCTCTCCATCCCTCCATCCCCCATCCCTCCATCCTTCCATCCCTCCATCCCTCCATCCTTCCATCTCTCCATCCCTCCATCCTTCCATCCCTCCATCCCTCCATCCCTCCATCCCTCCATCCTTCAATCTCTCCATCCTTCCATCCATTACTCCATCATTCCATCCTTCCATCCTTCAATCCCTCCATCCCTCCATCCCTCCATTTTTAAAACCCTCCATCCCTCCATCCCTCCATCCCTCCATCGCTACATCCATCACTCTCTCATCCTTCAATCCCTCAATCCCTCTATCCCTCCAGCCTTCCATCATTCCATCCCTCCATCCCTCCATCCCTCCATCCCTCCATCCATCATTCCATCCCTCCATCCCTCCATCCCTCCATCCCTCCATCCATCCATCCCTCCATCCCTCCAGCCTTCCATCATTCCATCCCTCCATCCCTCCCTCCATCCATCCATCCATTCCTCTATCCTTCTATCCCTCCATCCATCCTTCCATCCTTCAATCCCTCCATCCCTCCATCCCTCCATTTTTAAAACCCTCCATCCCTCCATCCCTCCATCCCTCCATCCCTCCATCCCTCCATCGCTACATCCATCACTCTCTCATCACTCAATCCCTCCATCCCTCCATCACACAATCCCTCCATCCCTCCATCCCTCCATCCCTCCATCCCTCCATCCTTCAATCCCTCCATCCCTCCATCCCTCCATCCATCCATCCATCCATCCATCCATCCATCCATCCATCCATCCATCCATCCATCCATCCATCCATCCATTCCTCTATCCTTCTATCCTTCCATCCAGCCTTCCATCCCTCCATCCCTCCATCCCTCCATCCCTCCATCCCTCCATCCCTCCATCCCTCCAGCCTTCCATCCCTCCATCCCTCCATCCCTCCATCCCTCCAGCCTTCCATCCCTCCATCCCTCCATCACTCCATCCCTCCATCCTTCAATCCCTCCATCATTCAATCCCTCCATCCCTCCATCCATCCATCCATCCATCCATCCATCCATCCATCCATCCATCCATCCATCCATTCCTCTATCCTTCTATCCCTCCATCCATCCTTTCATCCTTCCATCCATCCCTCCATCCCTCCATCCTTCCATCCATCCATCCCTCCATCCCTCCATCCCTCCATCCCTCCATCCCTCCATCCCTCAATCCTTGAATCCATCCATCTTTCAATCCCTCCATCATTCCATCCACCCATCCCTCCATCCTTCCATCCTTCCATCCCACCGTCCCTCCACTTTCTGTTCCTGTGCCAGCTGTGTAATCAACCTTTCAGCTTGTTGTCAGGCTCTGTTTTCCCCTGCTTCTCACAAGCCACCAACAGACTTAACTATGATATAAATGAAGAGGGCAGAAATGGCGTGATGGAAGGAATAGAGGGAGGGAGGGAGGGAGGGAGGGAGTGAAGAGGGGTCATTTTATACATTAAAGTGCACTTGATGGTGAGGAGAAACTACCGCTGGTTTATAACGGGATTCGAATGATCAGAAAATATATTCGTTTTAAAAGAAAAGATCTGGACCCATTAAACATAACAAATTATAGGTATGAATGAAACTACCCATTCCATACATGCACATTGAGCTGGGTCTGTCCATTTCCACACATTCTTCTTTTTCAGGATTCAAAGAGTTACGGGCTGGACTGAGTGACGTTGTGTAAAAATAAAATAAATAAATTGGTCATTTAGCAGACGCTCTTATCCAGAGCAACTTACAGGAGCAATTAGGTTTAAGTGCCTTGCTCAAGGGCACATAGACAGATTTTTCAACTAGTCGGCTCGGGGATTAGAACCAGCGACCTTTCGGTTACTGGCACAACGCTCTTAACCACTAAGCTACCTGCCACCTCTAAGTGGATATAAATGAGTAGAATTAGCCTGTCTGTTTGTCTGTCTGTCACTCCTCTTTGTCCATCTTTCTCTTCTCTCTTTTCATCCAGCACACTCAGGCTGCTGTGCCTGGTCCAGTGTCATCTTCCACAGCAAGAGGCATGGGACTGACCTGGTCCAGTGTCATCTTCCATAGCAATTAAGGTTAAGTGCCTTGCTCAAGGGCACATCGACAGATTTTTCACCTAGTCGGCTCGGGGATTAGAACCAGCGACCTTTCGGTTACTGGCACAACACTCTTAACCACTAAGCTACCTGCCACCCCTAAGTTGATATAAATGAGTAGAATTAGCCTGTCTGTCTGTCTGTCTGTCTGTCTGTTTGTCTGTCTGTCACTCCTCTTTGTCCATCTTTCTCTTCTCTCTTTTCATCCAGCACACTCAGGCTGCTGTGCCTGGTCCAGTTTCGTCTTCCATAGCTAGAGGCATGGGACTAACGTGGTCCAGTTTCGTATTCCACAGCTAGAGGCATGGGACTAACCTGGTCCAGTTTCATTTTCCACAGCTAGAGGCATGGGACTAACCTGGTCCAGTTTCATTTTCCACAGCTAGAGGCGTGGGACTAACCTGGTCCAGTGTCATCTTCCATAGCTAGAGGCATGGGACTGACCTGGTCCAGTTTCGTCTTCCATAGCTAGAGGCATGGGACTAACCTGGTCCAGTTTAATTTTCCATAGCTAGAGGCATGGGACTAACCTGGTCCAGGGTCGTCTTCCATAGCTAGAGGCATGGGACTAACCTGGTCCAGTTTCATTTTCCATAACTAGAAACGTGGGACTAACCTGGTCCAGTTTCATCTTCCATAGCTAGAAAATGGGACAAACCTGGTCCAGTGTCATCTTCCATAGCAATTAAGGTTAAGTGCCTTGCTCAAGGGCACATCGACAGATTTTTCACCTTGTCGGCTCGGGGATTAGAACCAGCGACCTTTCGGTTACTGGCACAACGCTCTTAACCACTAAGCTACCTGCCACCCCTAAGTGGATATAAATGAGTAGAATTAGCCTGTCTGTCTGTCTGTCTGTTTGTCTGTCACTCCTCTTTGTCCATCTTTCTCTTCTCTCTTTTTATCCAGCACACTCAGGCTGCTGTACCTGGTCCAGTGTCATCTTCCACAGCTAGAGGCATGGGACTAACCTGGTCCAATGTCATCTTCCACAGCTAGAGGCGTGGGACTAACCTGGTCCAGTGTCATCTTCCATAGCTAGAGGCATGGGACTAACCTGGTCCAGTATCATCTTCCATAGCTAGAGGCATGGGACTAACCTGGTCCAGTATCATCTTCCATAGCTAGAGGCATGGGACTAACCTGGTCCAGTTTCATCTTCCATAGCTAAAGGCATGGGACTAACCTGGTCCAGTGTCTTCTTCCATAGCAATTAGGGTTAAGTGCCTTGCTCAAGGGCACATCGACAGATTTTTCACCTAGTCGGCTCAGGGATTAGAACCAGCGACCTTTCGGTTACTGGCACAACGCTCATAACCACTAAGCTACCTGCCACCCCTAAGTGGATATAAATGAGTAGAATTAGCCTGTCTGTCTGTTTGTCTCTCTGTCACCCCTCTTTGTCCATCTTTCTCTTCTCTCTTTTCATCCAGCACACTCAGGCTGCTGTACCTGGTCCAGTTTCATTTTCCACAGGTAGAGGCATGGGACTAACCTGGTCCAGTTTCATCATCCATAGCTAGAGAAACGGGACAAACCTGGTCCAGTATCATCTTCCATAGCTAGAGGCAATGGACTAACCTGGTCCAGTGTCATCTTCCATAAATACAGGCGTGGGACTAACCTGGTCCAGATTCATCTTCCATAGCTAGAGGCATGGGACTAACCTGGTCCAGTGTCATCTTCCACAGCAATTAGGGTTAAGTGCCTTGCTCAAGGGCACATCGACATATTTTTCACCTAAGCCAGCTCGGGGATTTGAACCAGCGACCTTTCGGTTACTGGCACAATGCTCTTAACCACTAAGCTACCTGCCATCCCTAAGTGGATATAAATGAGTAGAATTAGCCTGTCTGTCTGTCTGTCTGTCTGTTTGTCTGTCTGTCACTCCTCTTTGTCCATCTTTCTCTTCTCTCTTTTCATCCAGCACACTCAGGCTGCTGTATCTGGTCCAGTGTCATCTTCCATAGCTAGAGGCATGGGACAAACCTGGTCCAGTTTCGTCTTCCATAGCTAGAGGCATGGGACTAACTTGGTCCAGTGTCATCTTCCATAGCTAGAAAATGGAACAAACCTGGTCCAGTTTCGTCTTCCATAGCTAGAGGCATGGGACTAACTTGGTCCAGTGTCATCTTCCATAGGTAGAAAATGGGACAAACCTGGTCCAGTTTCGTCTTCCATAGCTAGAGGCATGGGACTAACCTGGTCCAGTTTCATCTTCCATAGCTAGAGGCATGGGACTTACCTGGTCCAGTTTCATCTTCCATAGCTAGAGGCATGGGACTAACCTGGTCCAGTGTCATCTTCCATAGCAATTAGGGTTAAGTGCCTTGCTCAAGGGCACATCGACAGATTTTTCACGTAAGCCGGCTCGGGGATTAGAACCAGCGACCTTTCGGTTACTGGCACAACGCTCTTAACCACTAAGCTACCTGCCACCCCTAAGTGGATATAAATGAGTAGAATTAGCCTGTCTGTCTGTCTGTCTGTCTGTCTGTCTGTCTGTCTGTCTGTCTGTCTGTCTGTTTCTCTGTCTGTCACTCCTCTTTGTCCATCTTTCTCATCTCTCTTTTCATCCAGCACACTCAGGCTGCTGTGCCTGGTCCAGTGTCATCTTCCATAGCTAGAGGCATGGGACAAACCTGGTCCAGTTTCGTCTTCCATAGTTAGAGGCATGAGACAAACCTGGTCCAGTTTCATTTTCCACAGCAAGAGGCATGGGACTAACCTGGTCCAGTTTCGTCTTCCATAGCTAGAGAAATGGGACAAACCTGGTCCAGTTTCGTCTTCCACAGCTAGAGGCATGGGACTAACCTGGTCCAGTTTCATCTTCCATAGCTAAAGGCATGGGACTAACCTGGTCCAGTGTCATCTTCCATAGCAATTAGGGTTAAGTGCCTTGCTCAAGGGCACATCGACAGATTTTTCACCTAGTCGGCTCGGGGATTAGAACCAGCGACCTTTCGGTTACTGGCACAACGCTCTTAACCACTAAGCTACCTGCCACCCCTAAGTGGATATAAATGAGTAGAATTAGCCTGTCTGTCTGTCTGTCACTCCTCTTTGTCCATCTTCTCTTCTCTCTTTTCATCCAGCACACTCAGGCTGCTGTGCCTGGTCCAGTTTCATCTTCCATAGCTAGAGGCATGGGACTAACCTGGTCCAGTGTCATCTTCCATAGCTAGAGGCATGGGACTAACCTGGTCCAGTTTCATCTTCCATTGCTAGAGGCGTGGGACTAACCTGGTCCAGTTTAGTCTTCCATAGCTAGAGGCATGGGATTATCCTGGTCCAGTTTCATCTTCCATAGCTAGAGGCGTGGGACTAACCTGGTCCAGTTTTCCATAGCTAGAGGCGTGGGACTAACCTGGTCCAGTTTCATCTTCCATAGCTAGAGGCATGGGACTAACCTGGTCCAGTTTCATCTTCCATAGCTAAAGGCATGGGACTAACCTGGTCCAGTGTCGTCTTCCATAGCTAGAGACGTGGGGGGACTAACCTGGTCCAGTTTCATTTTCCATAGCTAGAAACATGGGACTAACCTGGTCCAGTATCATCTTCCATAGCTAGAGGCATGGGACTAACCTGGTCCAGTTTCGTCTTCCATAGCTAGAGGCATGGGACTAACCTGGTCCAATTTCGTCTTCCATAGCTAGAGGCATGGGACTAACCTGGTCCAGTTTCGTCTTCCATAGCTAGAGGCATGGGACTAACCTGGTCCAGTGTCATCTTCCATAGCTAGAGGCATGGGACTAACCTGGTCCAGTTTCGTCTTCCATAGCTAGAGGCATGGGACTAACCTGGTCCAATTTCGTCTTCCATAGCTAGAGGCATGGGACTAACCTGGTCCAGTTTCGTCTTCCATAGCTAGAGGCATGGGACTAACCTGGTCCAGTGTCATCTTCCATAGCTAGATTCATGGGACTAACCTGGTCCAGTTCAAACAGCTCCCTACTCTTCTCACCTGAACACACACACACCACTCTCAGGTGTCATGCCTGGTCAGGACAATGTGATCATTGTCCAAGTGAAGTAACAATGGTGAATCAAGGTTATACTGTAACAGACCTGTACTATATGCCATGTATATGAAAGTAAAATATTGCAGTGGATCAACATAAAATTAAGTTTCACCAGACTGTTGAATAAAATTGCACCATACTCTGAATAAAGTTTCACCAGACAGATGAATAAAGTTTCACTTTTCATCATGAAAATATTTGTTTACCTTCTTTACTTTCTTTACTGAAGCTAAATACAAATATTTTTGTACTTTATTTTCTGTTGACGTAAATTTGTAAAGGAAAATCCATGGCAGGAAATCCACCCCAAATCCTCAGAAAATCCAATCATATTTGCATAGAGCTTAAAACATGCCAAGTCCCTGAGTATGAATTAATCTGGAAAGCCATGGTTTTGGTTCAGCATTAAAAGGGATTGCGATGGAGAGTGAGAGTTTTCCTTCCAACAGCTACAGACTGAAGGCGGTCTAGTCGCCTCTAAGTTTGTGAGGTAATCCAACAAAGAAGACTGTAACGTTCCGGAGATGTCCATTTTCCTATGGTCTGCAGCTACTTTATTCTTTTAACGAATCGGTTTGACTGGTACTGTGTGTGTGCTGGCCCTTCTCAGATGTAACATTAGTGTACTGTATCTCATTCATTGGAAAGTTGAGCGTGGAGAAATCTATTTTCAATTTAATACCAGAGAAGTCAAGGCCAAGGCCATCAATAGTATAGTATCTACACTGCTCAAAAAGATAAAAGGGAACACTTAAACAACACAATGTAACTCCAAGTCAATCACACTTCTGTGAAATCCAACTGTCCACTTAGGAAGCAACACTGATTGACAATACATTTCACATGCTGTTGTGCAAATGGAATAGACAACAGGTGGAAATTATAGGCAATTAGCAAGACACCCCAATAAAGGACTGGTTCTGCAGGTGGTGACCACAGACCACTTCTCAGTTCCTATGCTTCCTGGCTGATGTTTTGGTCACTTTTAAATGCTGGCGGTGCTTTCACTCTAGTGGTAGCATGAGACGGAGTCTACAACCCACACAAGTGGCTCAGGTAGTGCAGCTCATCCAGGATGGCACATCAATGCGAGCTGTGGCAAGAAGGTTTGCTGTGTCTGTCAGCGTAGTGTCCAGAGCATGGAGGCGCTACCAGGAGACAGGCCAGTACATCAGGAGACGTGGAGGAGGCCGTAGGAGGGCAACAACCCAGCAGCAGGACCGCTACCTCCGCCTTTGTGCAAGGAGGAGCAGGAGGAGCACTGCCAGAGCCCTGCAAAATGACCTCCAGCAGGCCACAAATGTGCATGTGTCTGCTCAAACGGTCAGAAACAGACTCCATGAGGATGGTATGAGGGCCCGGTGGGGGTTGTGCTTACAGCCCAACACTGTGCAGGACGTTTGGCATTTGCCAGAGAACACCAAGATTGGCAAATTCGCCACTGGCGCCCTGTGCTCTTCACAGATGAAAGCAGGTTCACACTGAGCACATGTGACAGACGTGACAGAGTCTGGAGACGCCGTGGAGAACGTACTGCTGCCTGCAACATCCTCCAGCATGACCGGTTTGGCGGTGGGTCAGTCATGGTGTGGGGTGGCATTTCTTTGGGGGGCCGCAGAGCCCTCCATGTGCTCGCCAGAGGTAGCCTGACTGCCATTAGGTACCGAGATGAGATCCTCAGACCCCTTGTGAGACCATATGCTGGTGCGGTTGGCCCTGGGTTCCTCCTAATGCAAGACAATGCTAGACCTCATGTGGCTGGAGTGTGTCAGCAGTTCCTGCAAGAGGAAGGCATTGATGCTATGGACTGGCCCGCCCGTTCCCCAGACCTGAATCCAATTGAGCACATCTGGGACATCATGTCTCGCTCCATCCACCAACGCCACGTTGCACCACAGACTGTCCAGGAGTTGGCGGATGCTTTAGTCCAGGTCTGGGAGGAGATCCCTCAGGAGACCATCCGCCACCTCATCAGGAGCATGCCCAGGCATTGTAGGGAGGTCATACAGGCACGTGGAGGCCACACACACTACTGAGCCTCATTTTGACTTGTTTTAAGGACATTACATCAAAGTTGGATCAGCCTGTGGTGTGGTTTTCCACTTTAATTTCGAGTGTGACTCCAAATCCAGACCTCCATGGGTTGATAAATTTGATTTCCATTGATAAGTTTTGTGTGATTTTGTTGTCAGCACATTCAACTATGTAAAGAAAAAAAGTATTTAATAAGATTATTTCATTCATTCAGATCTAGGATGTGTTATTTTAGTGTTCCCTTTATTATTTTGAGCAGTGTACATATATCAGTATACAGTAAGACATAGAATACCAAATATATATACTGTATTTAAAAAAAATGCTCGTAAACAACAGGTGTAGACTAACAGTGAAAGGCTTACAGAGAAATAATCCAAAAGTAAAACACTGTCACGATCGTTGAACGGAGTAGACCAAGGCGCAGCGTTGAAGGCAAACATACTTTATTATCCAAAGTGATAACACGAACAAAACAATAAACGAATAACGTGACGTCCTAGGTTAAACAACCAACACGGCCCAAACCCAAAAGGAACAAGATCCCACAACTACTGTGGGTAAACTGGCTGCTTAAGTATGGCTCCCAATCAGAGACAACAAGCAACAGCTGATACTCGTTGCCTCTGATTGAGAACCATACTGGCCAACATAGAAAACACAACTCTAGAATACCGACATAGAACAAGAACACATAGAATCTACACACCCTGGCTCAACATATAGAGTCCCCAGAGCCAGGGTGTGACAAACACGTAATAAGTAATAAAAGATACACAATGAGTAACGATAACTTGGTTATATACACTGAATTAAAATATAAAGGCAACATGCATCCATTTTTTAGAATTTCTGAGTTACAGTTCATATAAGGAAATCAGTCAATTGAAATAAATAAATTAGGCCCTAATCTATGGATTTCACATGACTGGGAATACAGATATGCATCTGTTGGTCACAGATAACTTTTTTTTAAAGGTAGACACAGGGATCAGAAAACCAGTCAGTATCTTGTGTGACCACCATTTGCCTCATGCAGCGCGACACATCTCCGTCGCATAGAGTTGATCAGGATGTTGATTGTGGCCTGTGGAATGTTGTCCCACTCCTCTTCAATGGCTGTGCAAAGTTGCTGGACATTGGCGGGAAGTGGAACACAATGTCGTACACGTCGATCCAGAGCATCCCAAACATGCTCAATGGGTGACATGTCTGGTGAGTATGCAGGCAATGGAAGAACTGTGACATTTTCAGCTTCCAGGAATTGTGTACAGATCCTTGCGACATGGGGCCGTGCATTATCATGCTGAAACATGAGGTGATGGCGGCAGATGAATGGCACAACAATGGGCCTCAGGATCTCGCCACGGTATCTCTGTGCATTCAAATTGTCATCGATAAAATGCAATTGTGTTTGTTGTCTGTAGCTTCTGCCTGCCCATACATAACCCCACCTCCATCATGGGTCACTCTGTTCACAACGTTGACATCAGCAAACTACTCGCCCACACGACACCATACACACTGTCTGCCATCTGCCCGGTACAGTTGAAACCAGGATTCATCCATGAAGAGCACACTTCTCCAGCGTGCCAGCGTCCCAGCCTAAAACCCCAAACAGCAAGCAATGCAGATGTAGAAGCACGGTGGCTAGGAAAAACTCCACAGAAAGGCAGGAACCTAAGCAATCATTGGCCTTCCGGTTACAGTAAAGTACATTAAAGTACAGTATGTATATGAACAATACAAACAAAAGTCATCATCTGAAAAAACACCTACCAACCAACTTACATACACAAGATCCGTGCGGATCTGTACTGCATGAATGTGATCCTCAGGACCAACTCCAAACAAATACCTCATAGAGAACAAAATCCTAAACACAACGGTGCTGGCCTATATTCATGTTGAAGTGCTCTCTACGCCGACACAGATGCTTTTCATATACCATTAATTGCCTGAATAGATTGCCTGCTGAATTCCTAACGCTATAAATTCAGTGTTTGTTTTGAAAGAGTTGACAGCATAGAGCACTGTAAGCATGTCCTTGGAACCTTGGAACAGCCAACTTCAGCTGAGCTGAAAGACAAAAGCACTATGCTCTCCTTGTTTGCTGGCTCGCTGGCACCCTCTCTCTCTCTCTCTTTCTCTCTCTCTCTCTCTCTCTTTCTCTCTCTCTCTCTCTCTCTCTCTTTCTCTCTTTGCCACTCTCTCTCTCTCTCTCTCAATTCAATTCAATTTCAATTTAAGGGCTTTATTGACATGGGAAACATACGTTAACATTGCCAAAGCAGGTGAAGTAGATAGTAAACTAAAGTGAAATAAACAATAATAAATTAACAGTAAACATTGCACTTACAAAAGTTCCAAAAGAATAAAGACATTTCAAATGTCATATTATGTGTCACACCCTGATCTGTTTCACCTGTCTTTGTGATTGTCTCCACCCCCCTCCAGGTGTCTCCCATCTTCCCCATTATCCCCAGTGTATTTATACCTGTGTTCTCTGTTTGTCTGTTGCCAGTTCGTCTTGTCTCGTCAAGCCTACCAGCGGTTTCCCCAACTCCTGTTTTGCTCTAGTTTTTCCCGGTTTTGACCATTCTGCCTGTCCTGACGCTGCCTGCCATTCTGTACCTTGTGACACTGTTCTGGATTACCAACCTCTGCCTGTTCCGACCCTGAGGCTGCCTGCCGTTTCTGTACCTTTCGGACTCTGCTCTGGATTACTGACCTCTGCCTGCCCTTGACCTGTCGTTTGCCTGCCCCCTGTTTTTGTAAATAAACTTTTGCTATTTCGAACTGTCTGCATCTGGGTCTTATCCTGAATCATGATATTATGTCTTTCTCTGCTTCCCTGGACCAGGCCCTAATCCCTGGACCAGGCCCTAATCCCTGGACCAGGCACTAATCGCTGGACCAGGCCCTAATCCCTGGACCAGGCCCTAATCCCTGGACCAGGCCCTAATCCCTGGACCAGGCCCTAATCCCCGACACTCGGAAGAGAAAGAGATGGTGATACAGAGGACGACATGACGGTACCCTGATGAAACTATGGGGGCAAGTAAATAAACCCCCTCTGCCCTCTTTTCTATTGCCGAATGTACAATCACTGCAGAACAAACTGGACCAGCTCCGTTCCAGACTATCCTATCAACGGGACCTGAAGAACTGTAATATCCTATGTTTCTCGGAAACTTGGCTGAACAAGGACATGGATAATAATCTAGATGGTAAACTCGAGGGGGTGGTGTGTGTCTCTTTGTTAACACAGTGCCAAAGGTGTCTCAAGTTTTAAGGGAGAATGTCCACCAGAGCTGTTGCCTGAGAATGTAATGTTCATTTCTCTACCGTAAGCCACCTCCAACATCATTTTAGAGAATTTGGCAGTGCGTCCAACCGGCCACACAACTGTAGACCACGTGTATGGTGTCATGTGGGCGAGCATTGTGAACAGAGTGCCCCATGGTGGCAGTGGGGTTATCGAATGGGCAGACATAAGCTACGGACAACGAACACAACTGCATTTTATTGATTGGCAATTTGAATGCACAGAAATACCGTGACAAGATCCTGAGGCCCATCGTGAGGCCCATTGCTTTTAAGGTATCTGTGACCAACAGATGCATATCTGTATTCCCAGTCATGTGAAATCCATAGATAAGGGCCTAATGAATTCATTTAAATTGACTGATTTCCTCATATGAACTGTAACTAAGAAAAATATTTGAAATTGTTGCATGCTGCATTTATATTTTTGTTCAGTATATATAAACAGTGTCAGTCCATTACCATGTTTATAATGTTCAGAGATACTGGATCGATAGAGCTAGATATGTATAGGGTTAAGGTGACTAGACATCAGGATTTATGAAAAAACAGAGGAGCAGCAGCGTAAATGATGATTGTATGTGAGTTTGTGTGCGTATGTGTAGAGTCAGTATAATTTGTGTGCATTACATTTACATTTACGTCATTTAGCAGACGCTCTTATCGAGAGTGACTTACAAATTGGTGCATTCACCCTATAACCAGTGGGATAACCACTTTACAATTTTTTTATTTTTTTATTTTAATTTTTTTTAAGAGGGGGGGTAGAAGGATTACTTTATCCTATCCCAGGTATTCCTTAAAGAGGTGGGGTTTCAAATGTCTCCGGAAGGTGGTGAGTGACTCCGCTGCCCTGGCGTCGTGAGGGAGCTTGTTCCACCATTGGGGTGCCAGAGCAGCGAACAGTTTTGACTGGGCTGAGCGGGAACTATGCTTCCGCAGGGGAAGGGGAGCCAGCAGGCCAGAGGTGGATGAACGCAATGCCCTCGTTTGGGTGTAGGGACTGATCAGAGCCTGAAGGTACGGAGGTGCCGTTCCCCTCACAGCTCCATAGGCAAGCACCATGGTCTTGTAACAGATGCGAGCTTCAACTGGAAGCCAGTGGAGTGTGCGGAGGAGCGGGGTGACGTGAGAGAACTTGGGAAGGTTGAACACCAGACGGGCTGCGGCATTCTGGATGAGTTGTAGGGGTTTAATGGCACAGGCAGGGAGCCCAGCCAACAGCGAGTTGCAGTAATCCAGACAGGAGATGACAAGTGCCTGGATTAGGACCTGTGCCGCTTCCTGTGTAAGGCAGGGTCGTAATCTTCGAATGTTGTAGAGCATGAACCTGCAGGATCGGGTCACCGCCTTGATGTTAGCAGAGAACGACAGGGTATTGTCCAGGGTCACGCCAAGGCTCTTCGCACTCTGGGAGGAGGACACAACGGAGTTGTCAACCGTGATGGCGAGATCATGGAAAGGGCAGTCCTTCCCCGGGAGGAAGAGCAGCTCCGTCTTGCCAAGGTTCAGCTTGAGGTGGTGATCCGTCATCCATACTGATATGTCTGCCAGACATGCAGAGATGCGATTCGCCACCTGGTTATCAGAAGGGGGAAAGGAGAAGATTAGTTGTGTATCGTCAGCGTAGCAATGATAGGAGAGGCCATGTGAGGATATGACAGAGCCAAGTGACTTGGTGTATAGCGAGAATAGGAGAGGGCCTAGAACTGAGCCCCTGGGGGACACCAGTGGTGAGAGCACGTGGTGCGGAGACAGCTTCTCGCCACGCCACTTGGTAGGAGCGACCGGTCAGGTAGGGACGCAATCCAAGAGTGAGCCGCGCCGGAGATGCCCAGCTCGGAGAGGGTGGAGAGGAGGATCTGATGGTTCACAGTATCAAAGGCAGCAGACAGGTCTAGAAGGACAAGAGCAGAGGAGAGAGAGTTAGCTTTAGCAGTGCGGAGAGCCTCCGTGACACAGAGAAGAGCAGTCTCAGTTGAATGACCAGTCCTGAAACCTGACTGGTTAGGATCAAGAAGGTCATTCTGAGAGAGATAGCAAGAGAGTTGGCTAAAGACGGCACGCTCAATAGTTTTGGAAAGAAAAGAAAGAAGGGATACTGGTCTGTAGTTGTTGACATCAGAGGGATCGAGTGTTGGTTTTTTGAGAAGGGGTGCAACTCTCGTTCTCTTGAAGACGGAAGGGACATAGCCAGCGGTCAAGGATGAGTTGATCAGCGAGGTGAGGTAGGGGAGAAGGTCACCGGAGATGGTCTGGAGAAGAGAGGAGGGGATGGGGTCAAGCGGGCAGGTTGTTGGGCGGCCTGCAGTCACAAGTCGCAAGATTTTATCTGGAGAGAGAGGGGAGAAAGAAGTCAAAGCATAGGGTAGGGCAGTGTGAGCAGGACCACCAGTGTCATTAGACTTAACAAACGAGGATCGGATGTCGTCAACCTTCTTTTCAAAGTGGTTGACGAAGTCATCCACAGAGAGGGAGGAGGAGGGGGGGGGATTCAGCAGGGAGGAGAATGTGGCAAAGAGCTTCCTAGGGTTAGAGGCAGATGCTTGGAATTTAGAGTGGTAGAAAGTGGCCTTAGCAGCAGAAACAGATGAAGAAAATGTAGAGAGGAGGGAGTGAAAAGATGCCAGGTCCGCAGGGGAGTCTAGTTTTCTTCCATTTCCGCTCAGCTGCCCGGAGCTCTGTTCTGTGAGCTCGCAATGAGTCATCAAGCCACGGAGCTGGAGGGGAGGACTGAGCCGGCCGGGAGGATAGGGGGACACAGAGAGTCAAAGGATGCAGAAAGGGAGGAGAGGAGGGTTGAGGAGGCAGAATCAGGAGATTGGAGGGAGAAGGATTGAGCAGAGGGAAGAGATGATAGGATGGAAGAGGAGAGAGTAGTGGGAGAGAGAGAGCGAAGGTTGCGGCGGCGCATTACCATCTGTGTAGGGGCAGAGTGAGTAGTGTAGGAGGAGAGCGAGAGAGAAAAGGATACAAAGTAGTGGTCGGAGACATGGAGGGGAGTTGCAGTGA
Source organism: Coregonus clupeaformis (assembly GCF_020615455.1). Lineage (NCBI taxonomy): Eukaryota > Metazoa > Chordata > Actinopteri > Salmoniformes > Salmonidae > Coregonus > Coregonus clupeaformis. The sequence goes on along the minus strand of NC_059227.1, from coordinate 6,776,200 downwards.
GATTAGTAGAAGAGCAGCATCTAGTAAAGATGAGGTCAAGCGTATTGCCTGCCTTGTGAGTAGGGGGGACGGTGAGAGGGTGAGGTCAAAAGAGCAGAGGAGTGGAAAGAAGGAGGCAGAGAGAAATGAGTCAAATGTAGACGTAGGGAGGTTGAAATCCCCCAAAACTGTGAGGGGTGAGCCATCCTCAGGAAAGGAACTTATCAAGGCGTCAAGCTCATTGATGAACTCTCCAAGGGAACCTGGAGGGCGATAGATGACAAGGATATTAAGCTTAAATGGGCTAGTGACTGTGACAGCATGGAATTCAAATGAGGAGATAGACAGATGGGTTAGGGGAAAAATTGAGAATGTCCACTTGGGAGAGATGAGGATTCCTGTGCCACCACCCCTCTGACCAGATGCTCTCGGGGTATGCGAGAACACATGGTCAGACGAGGAGAGAGCAGTAGGAGTAGCAGTGTTTTTAGTGGTAATCCATGTTTCCGTCAGCGCCAGGAAGTCGAGGGACTGGAGGGTAGCATAGGCTGGGATGAAGTCAGCCTTGTTGGCAGCATATTGTTGTGCATATTGTGTGTGTGTGTGTGTGTTTGTGTGAGCAAATGATGGAGTGAGTGTTTGTATGTGTGTTGGAGTGTCAGTGTGCGTAAGTGTTTAGGGCCCTGTGCACAGAGCAAAATAATAAAATACAAGGGTGAACTCAGAGTCCTGGTAGTTTGCTATTTTAGTTTGCTATTTTAGTTTGCTTTTTAGCAGTCTTATGGAATGGGGATAGAAGCTATTCAGGAGCCTGTTGGTGTCAGACTTGATGCACCGGTATCGCTTGCTGTGCAGAAGCAGAGAGAACAGTCTATGGCTTGGGTGGTTGGAGTATTTTAATGATTTTCCAGACCTTCCTTACATAGAGGTCCTGGATGGCAGGGAGCTCTGTCCCAGTGATGTACTGGGCTGTCCGCGTCGCTCACTATAGCGCCATGCGAATGAGGGCGGTGCTGTTGCCATACCAATCAGTGATGCAGCCAGTCAAGCTGCTCTCAGTGGTAGAGCTGTATAACTTTTTGAGGATTTGAGGGCCCATGCCAAACGGGACAGGTGATGCACTGCATTCATGGGTACATCAAGTATCAAATCAGATGCAGTGGTAATGTTTTTTCACCACCATTTGCATTTCTAAAGCAGGAATGTTCTATTGTTGTATCTCAACTCCAGTGATATACCAATAGAGCCTGATATCAGGGCATGTTCCACTTCCCAAACATCTCCAGTGATATACCAATAGAGTATTCTATTTGGTATGTTCCACAGGCCTTACCTTTTAGATTCAAGTTACCATATTACAAAAAAAGCGTATTTTATTTAATTCTAGCTGGTGCACCTCAGGAGATG
>NC_059227.1:6707314-6772314 GCF_020615455.1 Coregonus clupeaformis | reverse complement strand
GTGGAATAGAGGAGTGGAGGAGTGGAGGAGTGGAGGAGTGGAATAGAGGAGTAGAGGAGTAGAGGAGTAGAGGAGTGGAGGAGTGGATGAGTGGAATAGAGGAGTGGAGGAAAAGAGGAGTGGAGTAGAGGAGTGGAATAGAGGAGTATAGGAGTAGAGGAGTGGAATAGAGGAGTAGAGGAGTAGAGGAGTGGAGGAGTGGAGGAGTGGAGGAGTGGAATAGAGGAGTAGGGGAGTAGAGGAGTGGAGGAGTAGAGGAGTGGAATAGAGGAGTAGAGGAGGGGAATAGAGGAGTAGAGGAGTAGAGGAGTGGAGGAGTGGAGGAGTGGAATAGAGGAGTAGAGGAGTAGAGGAGTGGAGGAGTAGAGGAGTGGAATAGAGGAGTAGAGGAATAGAGGAGTGGAGGAGTAGAGGAGTGGAATAGAGGAGTGGATGAGTGGAGGAGTGGAGGAGTGGAGGAGGAGGAGTAGCGCCTGGCTCTCTGAATAACGACAGGGTCTTTTCTTTCTATTCTGGAAAAATGCAGGAAGAAATTCCTGTGCTCATAAAGCATTCAGCATACAGCCATCTGAAATCTATCTTTGCCACTCATTGCCATTCGTCAAATCTCACATGAAACAATTACAGCATGCTTCTCCTTCCTATGTAATTACAGTAAAATGGGGCATGATGGGTTACATACCAAGCGTGTATAATACAATTATATGTGAATGTACTGTATATTGAAATAATGGGGGGTGTTAAATGTTAAATGATTCTCTTCCTCAATGGCTGGGTAATTTTATGGTTTAAGGTAGACCAGGGCAGACGACCTACATCACTATATTAATATGAGAACAAGGAGTTATATTGGAGGGAACAAGGAGTTATTGAGTAAGAGAGCTCTGCGCTGGGTCTATGGATTCTGATATCTAGATTAGCAAATGGTGAACGGTTTGATAATCTAATCCTAATTCTGTTGGGATGGTCTGATAAGAGCTTGATGATCTTTAATCTTGGTCCTAGGGACCACTAGTATAATGTAGTTTCTCTGGACCCCCGCAAGGTCGGAGTTCGCACCCCCCGCTGTCAGCCAGACAGTCACTCACAAAGAAGAGACTACCTTTCGCTGTCCATGGTGCTGAAATTGCGACGTTTATGAGGCTGCATGCCTATGGAATCGATGATAGGCTTTCTCTGGTGCCAGGGCTTAACTTTGCTTTAGCTAATTAGCAAATGTTTATTGGTAGGTCTATTTGGTCGTCATTTTCTCATGATAATCCTAACATTTCACGAAGCTATTCATGGTGTTGCAATGCTGCCATTTTTAGACTGCTGGCTGGTGGCAATAATGTAATTACTTGTTCAGTAATTAAAGTTAGAAATTCAAACATTGCAGATTGTAAAATAAATGTTTGATGCAACATAATACTAATCAGCATCCAATAGATTTATATAAAATATAAAACTTTTTAATAAAAATTACACATCAAATATCCTAACAATGAGGAAGAAAGTAGTCGGCTTGAGGATAAATTCAGCCACTGTTTACTGTTGAACTCAGCGGATTTTGTCTGGCTAATAGCTTACACAAATGGGCTGCAATATTCAAGGTAAATTCAATTAAATAAAATTAAAATCCAACTTGAGAGACTCCCCTGGTCTCCTTTTTTGTGTGCAAATGTTTTTTTCTATGTAAAGGCCTATAGTAGCTACAGTATGCGACTGCGTCTCCTTGCATGTTTTTGTGTGTAAATGTTTTCACCATGGCCTGTAGGTCCAGGTTACAGGCCCGACTCTCTTCTATACTGAGTATTGACAACCCAGACAGTCTTATCTGAGACATTGTACATTATATGTCCATTGCGCTGCACACAATTATAACTTAGTCTTGAATGATGCATGTCAAGATATACCAGAGATAAGGGACTGTTCATATTGTAACCACACAACTCAAAAGCCGGTTCACCAGTATGAACGAAATCGCAAACCACTTTTTTTTGTCCAGGCCCTCAAGAACTGTTGATAATCTGTTTGCATCTGCCAATTTATTGTCTGTCCAGTATCCAGAAGACCTGTCCCCAGAGCTTCCTATACAGTTCATCTCTATCCGTAACGTGTTGAGGCAATTAAGGAGAATGAGAGCCTCAATTAAAGATGTTGCAGAACGGCTGTACTTGAAGCACAACTCCCTTCAGCCCAGTTTCCCTGATGTTGCTATGGCAATCAAGCTGTTTTTACCATCCCTGTAATTGTCACTTCTGCGGAGAGATCGTTTTCTCAACTAAAACTCATAAAGAACTACCTAAGAAGCATTAGGCTCTTTTTCTGATGTGCGCTTTTGAACACCTGAGTAAGCTCCACTCATTGCACTGGTTCTGTCGTAGCCTTGACAACGGTATTTGTTCACTGATATCCCCTTATACTTTCAATCAGTTACATTTGTTATTTTACACGGCCTGAGGCACCTTTTCAGTCACATTCCTAAAGCCCAGAAACAAACACTTCCTAGTACATATGGACATTAAAAAGGTTTATGGATGACTTTTTGGAGGGTTACTGTCAATATATATATATATACAGTACCAGTCAAAGGTTTGGACACACCTACTCATTCAAGGGTTTTTCTTTATTTTGACAATTTTCTACATCGTAGAATAATAGTAAAGACATCAAAACTATGAAATAACACATATGGAATCATGTAGTGACCAAAAAAATATATGTTATATTAGAGATTCTTCAAAGTAGCCATCCTTTGCCTTGATGACAGCTTTGCACACTCTTGGCATTCTCTCAACCAGCTTCATGAGGTAGTCACCTGGAATGCATTTCAATTAACAGGTGTGCCTTTTTAAAAGTTAAAAAATTTGTGTAATTTCTTTCCTTCTTAATGCGTTTGAGCCAATCAGTTGTGTTGTGACAAGGTAGGGGTGGTATACAGAAGATAGCCCTACTTGGTAAAAGACCAAGTCCATATTATGGCAAGAACATCTCAAATAAGGAAAGAGAAACGACAGTCCATCATTACTTTAAGACATGAAGGTCAGTCAATACGGAACATTTCAAGAACTTTGAATGTTTCTTTAAGTGCAGTCGCAAAAACCATCAAGCGCTTTGATGAAACTGGCTCTCATGGGGACCACCACAGGAAAGGAAGACCCAGAGTTACCTCTGCTGCAGAGGATAAGTTAATTAGAGTTAACTGCACCTCAGATTGCAGCCCAAATAAATGCTTCACAGAGTTCAAGTAACAGACACATCTCAACATCAACTGTTCAGAGGAAACTGTGTGAATCAGGCCTTCATGGTCAAATTGCTGCAAAGAAACCACTACTAAAGGACACCAATAAGAAGAAGAGACTTGCTTGGGCCAAGAAACATGAGCAATGGACATTAGACCGGTGGAAAATTGTCATTTGGTCTGGAGTCCAAATTGGATATTTTTGGATCCAACCGCCATGTCTTTGTGAGACGCAGAGTAGGTGAATGGATGATCTCCGCATGTGTGGTTCCCACCGTGAAGCACGGAGGAGGAGGTGTGATGGTGTGGGGGTGCTTTGCTGGTGACACTGGCTGGGAATTATTTAGAAATCAAGGCACACTTAACCAGCATGTCTACCACAGCATTCTGCAGCGATATGCCATCCCATCTGGTTTGGGCTTAGTGGGACTATCATTTGTTTTCAACAGGACAATGACCCAACACACCTCCAGGCTGTGTAAGGGCTATTTGACCAAGAAGGAGAGTGATGGAGTGCTGCATCAGATGACCTGGCCTCCACAATCACCCAACCTCAACCCAATTGAGATGGTTTGGGATGAGTTGGACTGCAGAGCAGGGGCGGTGTGTTCATTAGGGCGATATGGGCGACACACTGCCAAACGGGAAAAGGAAGGGATTTTTTTTCTAATCAATTATATCACGGCAACAGTAGTTATCAGTGTTCTAATCTAGACGTCTGATCTGCCACTAAATGTCCAATCAGGCTAAAGTCGTGCTTCAAATGGCCCCGCCCTTTTGGGGCGATTTCAGTCAGGTTGAAAATACGCCCCCAGATGTCTCTCATAGACTCTCATGTAAAATCTTTTTTTTCAAATATCAGAGCTTTCAATACAATCTCTATGGGTTCCGGGAGGGCTTGCACTTACGCGCTTTCATCATACGTAACATAACCATGAACGTAACTAAGAAAAGAGCGGGTAGCAGCGTCAATCAATTCACGTACTACTGTCAAGATGGCTAGCGTTCAGTGCAACTCGATTGTCTCTTTGAAAGAAGTTCCTTTTTGTCGCGAACAAATCAAGATAAATTGGCAACGAAACAATTAGGACCTCCCAGACCAAATTTAATAATTCAACAGGTTTCTACTAAAGGGGGAAAGTCCTACACCTGAGGATTTTCCAAAAATTGGTACGAACGAAAAACCTGGCTAGCAGGCTGCGATGTAGCTAATGCAGTCTTCTGCTACCCCTGCTTACTCTTTCACCCTGAAGGCGGCACGGCAGACAGCACCGCTTGGACAGCGACTGGTGTAACGGACATGCACCATCTTTCAGAAAAGATTAAGAAACATGAGCTGTCAAAGACCCACATGGATAGCTGTTTGAGATTGTCTGCTTTGGGGAGAGTGAACATTGCCACTCAACTGGATGAGGGATACAGGCTAGCTGTCCGCCGCCACAACGATGAGGTTAGCAAGAACCGCCACATCCTCAGCCGGCTAATCCAGTGTGTGAAGTTTTGCGGAGTGTTTGAGTTAGCTTTGCGAGGGAAAGATGAAACTGAGGGCTCCACCAACCCTGGTATTTTTCTTGGACTTGTCAACTTTGTGGCACAATTAGATGAGGTGTTTTATGGAAATGCATATTGTTTATGCAGTGTTGAGGAATGTGAAAGAACACCCTTGATTATTTTTACTGTGATAACTTATTTTGCTTTTGTAAGCCAACACTTTTGAGATCAGTCAATAAATGCTTCTGGTATTGACTTATATGCTGCCCCTGTCTTCATGTTGTTGCTGGACATATCTTTTTTAAAATGTGTGTAGGTCACCTAAATCATCAGAAAAATTGCCCCCCCTGAGAATTTTTTCAGGAGCCGCCACTGCTGCAGAGTGAAGGAAAAGCTGCCAACAAGTGCTCAGCATATGTGGGAACTCCTTCAAGACTGTTGGAAAAAGCATTCCTCATGAAGCTGGTTGAGAGAAATAGTAAAAATAAAGAAAAACCCTTGAATGAGTAGGTGTGTCCAAACTTTTGACTGGTACTGTATATTCTTTAAATATACATAGATGACAGGTGCATGGGGTCCCAGAACTCATAACCCCCTGGGCTGCAGGGGTGTCCAGTATGCCAGTGCTAGGTAGCCACAGGGTTTTGTTCTAGTCCCAGCCCAGTACTATCACATCTGATTCAGCTAATTAACAATCATGAAACCCTTGATAGGTTCAATCAAGCATCTTAGTGCTGAGTTTGGAATAAAAGCCTGTACACCCTGCAGCTCTTCAGAACCACATGTAAAGAAGCCTGACCCTGCAGCTCTTCAGAACCACATGTGAAGAAGCCTGCCTTGAGGCTCTCATCACTAGTTTGGAACACTATAGATTGATTGGAGAGCTTCTAGAGATGAAACGCGTCACAATTCCGCGGGGACGACAAAGACATTCTTTCTCGTTGGTTCTCTGGGAAGTTCTGTGGCTTCATGTGAGAACCTGACTGATGAGAAGATAACATTCCTTCTCTGGGCCTGACTGACTCATTTCCCCGGTGGCAACGACCCCCCTCCAGATAATAAACTTATGATGAGAGCAATGACTGGATGAGCCGGGGAACATAACATGCAAACCAACCAACTAATGATTCAATGGCCTCCCTATGTTCACTACCACACACCCATTAATCAATTAACCTGCGCTGTATAGCCTGCGTCTCAATATCAGTAGCTGCGTCCCTATGGGCCCTGATCAACAGTAGCCCACCACTTAGGGAATAGGGTGCCATTTGGAACTTAACCAGTCCCTCGGCACGGTGTAAGGTTGGCTGATGAAATAGGGGCGTAGTTATTGACCGTTTTTGATGGTGAGGTGGTGTTGTCGAGGCGTTGTCAGGGAAGACAGGACAGAAGGAGAGGACAGGAGCCCTAGCTCTCAGGAGGATTAGCGATTAGAAGCCACTGCCATCTCAGTCAGAAGTGTGTGTCTGTGTGTGTGGGGGGAGGGTGCGTGTATGCATGTGTGCCACCCCAGTCAGAAGACGCCATCAGTCGACATGTGTCAAACGACTGGCTTGATTATCCTTGGAGGTAAAAGAAAAAGAGGAGAGCATCTCTCTCTCATCTCAGATCATCATCTCACCGACGCCCTTATTCTGTCAACGCCCTCTTGATGCTTACCGTCAGAGGTGCGTCTCTTTTGTAGTGTGCCTTGCTGCTAAGGATGCTAAGGATGCTGCTGCCGCTGCGGCGTTCCCCTCCTCTGCATATGAACAAGCAGGCAGGGGGGAAGGAAGGAAAGGAGATGAAGAGGAGGAGGAGGAGGAGGAGGAGGAGGAGGAGGAGGAGTGGGCTGGGATGAGGAGGGGGCTGGAATGAGGAGGGAGCTGACACACCTTTGACAATCTGGAAACCAAAGGACAGAGAAGAACAGAGAGTATTCCTCCAATGAATGAATACCCAGAGTGATCTGAAGGGATGAGGGATGAGGAAAGAGGGAGGAATGGAGCCGTAGGGGGAAAAAGAGAGAAGAAGGGATGACGGGATAGAGGTATGCTCATGTCAACAGCGACCCTGGAGACCCCCTAGCAGGCATGAGAGGAGATAGGGGATAGGGTCTTGTTATGATAAGGAACATCTTCAGGAAGGGTAAAAAAAGACAGAGAGAGAGAGAGAGAGAGAGAGAGAGAGAGAGAGAGAGAGAGAGAGAGAGAGAGAGAGAGAAACCTGTTCTCCTCACATGAAACCTTAATCCCTAGATGCAACATCATTTGAAGGGACGATGAGATAGAATAGTTCAGTGAAGCCCCAGCAGGGTGGAGACTAAAGGAGGAGGAGATGGTGGAGGAGCCGTCTGCAGCAGTCTACCAGCCAGCTGTCTGTCATGTAATGAGACCCAGAGAATGAGGCCTCTGATTAGGCTACTACCCGTCCCATACTACCCTGTCCCCTACTACCCCCGTCTAATACTACCCCGTCCCCTAATACCCTGTCTAATACTACTGTGTCTAATACTACCCCCGTCCCCTACTAACCCCGTCCCCTACTACCGTCCCCTACTACCCCGTCCCTTACTACCGTCCCCTACTACCCCGTCCCTTACTACCGTCCCCTACTACCCCGTCCCCTACTACCGTCCCCTACTACCGTCCCCTACTACCCCCGTCCCCTACTACCCCGTCCCCTACTACCCCGTCCCTACTACCATCCCCTACTACCCCGTCCCCCTACTACCCGCCCCTACTACCCCGTCCCCTACTACCACGTCCCTACTACCGTCCCCTACTACCCCGTCCCCTACTACCCCGTCCCCTACTACCATCCCCTACTACCGTCCCCTACTACCCCGTCCCCTACTACCGTCCCCTACTACCCCGTCCCTACTACCGTCCCCTACTACTGTCCCCTACTACCCCGTCCCCTACTACCGTCCCCTACTACCCCCGTCCCCTACTACCGTCCCCTACTACCCCGTCCCTACTACCGTCCCTACTACCGTCCCCTACTACCCCGTCCCATACTACCCCCGTCCCCTACTACCGTCCCTTACTACCGTCCCCTACTACCCCGTCCCCTATTACCGTCCCTTAGTACCGTCCCCTACTACCCCGTCCCCTACTACCGTCCCTTACTACCGTCCCCTACTACCCCGTCCCCAACTACCGTCCCTTACTACCGTCCCCTACCCCCGTCCCCTACTACCATCCCCTACTACCCCGTCCCCTACTACCCCATCCCCTACTACTGTCCCCTAATACAGTCCCCTACTACCCCGTCCCCTACTACCGTCCCCTACTACCGTGTCCCCCTACCCCCGTCCCCCTACTACCCCGTCCCCTACTACCTCGTCCCCTACTACCCCGTCCCCTACTACCCCGTCCCCTACTACCCCGTCCCCTACTTCCCTGTCCCCTACTACCCCGTCCCCCTACTACCCTCCCCTACTACCGTCCCCTACTACCCCGTCCCCTACTACCGTCCCCTACTACCGTCCCCTACTACCCCGTCCCTACTACCGTCCCTACTATCGTCCCCTCATACCCCGTCCCCTACTACCCCGTCCCCTACTACCCCGTCCCTACTACCGTCCCTACTACCGTCCCCACTACCCCGTCCCCCCTACTACCCCGTCCCCTACTACCGTCCCTACTACCGTCCCCTACTACCCCGTCCCCCTACTACCCCGTCCCCTACTACCCCGTCCCCTACTACCGTCCCCTACTACCGTCCCCTACACCCCTGCCCTCCCTACTACCCCTGCCCCTACTACCGTCCCCTACTACCCCGTCCCTACTACCCCGTCCCCTACTACCCGTCCCCTACTACCGTCCCCTACTCCCCCGTCCCCTACTACCGTCCCCTACTACCCCGTCCCCTACTACCGTCCCCTACTACCCGGTCCCCTACTACCGTCCCCCTACTACCTCCCCTACTACCCGTCCCCCTACCCCCTACTACCACCCAGTCCCCTACTACCCCATCCCCTACTACCGTCCCCTACTACCGTCCCCTACTACCCCGTCCCCCTACTACCCCGTCCCCCTACTACCGTCCCCTACTACCCCATCCCCTACTACCATCCCCTACTACCCCGTCCCTACTACCGTCCCCTACTACCCCGTCCCCTACTACCCCATCCCCTACTACCCCCGTCCCCCTACTACCCCCGTCCCCTACTACCGTCCCCTACTACCCCGTCCCCTACTACCGTCCCCTACTACCCCGTCCCCTACTACCCCGTCCCCTACTACCGTCCCCACTACCCCGTCCCTACTACCGTCCCTACTACCCCGTCCCCTACTACCGTCCCCTACTACCCCCTGTCCCCTACTACCGTCCCCTACTACTGGTCCCCTACTACCCCGTCCCCTACTACCCCGTCCCCTACTACCGTCCCCTACTACCGTCCCCTACTACCCTGTCCCCTACTACCCCATCCCCTACTTCCCTGTTCCCTACTACCCCGCTCCCTACTACCGTCCCCTACTACCGTCCCCTACTACCGTCCCCTACTACCCCGTCCCCTACTACCGTCCCCTACTACCCCGTCCCCTACTACCCCGTCCCCTACAACCGTCCCCTACTACCCCGTCCCCTACTTCCCTGTCCCCTACTACCGTCCCCTACTAACCCGTTCCTCCTACCCTGTTCCTCCTGCCCCCAACCCCATCTCTGCCCCAGCTCAATGAAGTGGCATTACTGGGGACAGGAAAATACCATCACCACGACACACACGCACACACACACACAGCTTAATATTAACGAAGTGAGAGAGATCTAATTAGAGCTAAAAAATTCATGAGGCATCTCATTAATATTGAATATCTTTTGTGGGCTGTGACTTCAAAATAAGGGAGGGAGGCAGGTGAAGAGAGGGAGGGAGGCAGGTGAAGGGAGGGAAGGAGATGTAAGGGGAAGGTAGCGGGAACCACATGAAAGGAGGGGAGATGGAGTGAGCATTGGTAGAGGAGAGGAGAGAAAAATGAAAAGCAAGGGACCCCAGAGAGTTGTACCTGTGGAGAAGGAGAAGAGAAGGAGAAGAGGTATACTCCTGGGAGAATATGCATGGTCTATAATGAGGTGGGCGGGGCATAGTGTTGGCACGGTGATGCACTTAGGAGTAGGGATAATAATAATAATAACCTGCTCTCTCTCTCTCCCCCCCCCCCTCTCTCTCTCTCTCTATCTATCTATATCTCTATCTCTCGCTCTATCTATCTATCTATCTATCTATCTATCTATCTATCTATCTATCTATCTATCTATCTATCTATCTATCTCTCTCTCTCTCTCTCTCTCTCTCTCTCTCTCTCTCTCTCTCTCTCTCTCTCTCTCTCTCTCTCTCTCTCTCTCTCTCTCTCTCTCTCTCTCTCTCTCTCTCTCTCTCTCTCTCTCAATTCAATTCAATTCAATTTAAGGGCTTTATTGGCATGGGAAACGTGTGTAATAGTAGAAACCCTTAGTTGTTTGAGGGTTAACGGAATTTCCAGAAGGAAAACTAACGATACACTACATTTCTATTTTATTTATTTAACCTTTATTTAACTAGGCAAGTCAGTTAAGAACAAATTCTTATTTACATTTACTATATGGTATCTAACTCTCTTTATGATCAAGACAGCCAGACGGCCATTCCTTAGTGGCAAGGGAAAAACAGACACACAAACAACAGTCCTGCCATCTGAGACGGCTGGGCCTTAACCTCAGTGTGTCAGAGCATTCCTGTGGTGATCCAGTGGAACGGGCCTTCACGCCAGCCCTCAGGCCCAGGAGAGGGTTCTGGCTTGTGGCCTGGCCTAGTGGGCGAGCCCCTGGTTGGTTTCGAGGCCTACGGGCCTTACTGTACACTATTGATTAATGAGGCGACGCATTACTCCCCATCTACTCACCTGGAGGCACCGCTAGAGGCTGTAGTCCGGGCTCAGGTGCCTGGCTAAAGTGGCTGCGGTTGGGGCTGACCTGAGGGCTTCCTCCCTGGGAGTAGAGTCTCTGGGAGGTCCATGGGAGTGGAGCAGAGGGCTTTGGAGGGCGTGGAGCTGTCTGTCTCTCTCTGTCTCTCTCTGTCTCTCTCCGTCTCTGCTGGGAGATTTATGGTCTTCTCTAGAAAGATCACTCTCTGTCTTGTGTGCCAAGTTAAGCTGCCTGGTAATTAAAAAACTCAGTGGAATCCTTTTGAAGTTTGTACAATGGCCTTAGAAACACATAAACACAAGGGTTGGATTCACACACACACATTCACACAAACACACACACACACACACACACACACACACACACACACGGTTTCACACACATAGGAATACTGTATATGCAAACACATACACTGAGTGTACAAAACACCTTCCTAATATTGAGTTGCACCCACTTTTGCCCTCAGAACAGCCTGAATTTGTCGGGGCATGGACTCCACAAGGTCTCGAAAGCATTCCACAGGGATGCCGGCCCATGTTGACTCCAATACCTCCCACAGTTGTGTCAAGTTGGCTGGTGGTGGACAATTTTTTGATACCCAAGCAGCGTAGCAGTTCTTGACACAACTGGCAACTACTGCCATACCCTGTTCAAAGGCACTGACATCTTTTGGTCGATGGGAGCAGTAAAGCAGAAAGGAAATGATGCTGCCTGCTGTAGTTGGGGGGGATTTGATTGACAGGGCAAGAGAGTGATATTACCATATCATTACAGAGAGTACAACACACCATTCATAAAGGGATTCATGAATAACAATGGGCTATATGAGGATGAAATGAATGATCAATGATTGTGTTCTTCTTCTGCCAACAGTTGTGAAAAGTAAGATGATTTCTGAGACTAAAGTCATGTGGCTTTTTGTTGTCCCCCTTTCTTCATGTGCCATATAGGATCAGGGGTGGTGGGATTGAGGGAGGGGGGGTGGGGGGGCTGGTTTGGAGAAATGTCACCGTGGTGTGAGGAGCGTAGTGTGGTTGATCTGCTTGATCACATGGTCAGACCTCTCCGCTGAAGGTTAGGGATGAGACGGCTTTAGGCAGAAGAGCAGCAACATCCCTGAATTTCAACCGCCTCTGTATCTCAACCTTCCGTCGGCCCAAAGGAAGGTGTGTGTGTGTGTGTGTGTGTGTGTGTGTGTGATGGGCAGTGACAACACCTGAGCAGTGTGTATTTAAAGGTAGTCTATAAGAATACAGAAGGATCCAGACAAGCGTTTCCCAAACTCAGCCCATTTTGGTTTTTGCCAAGACACTACACAACTGATTCAAATGATCAAAGCTTGATGATTAATTGATTTTGCTAGGGCAAAAAAACTAAACGTGCTCCCCTTGTGGTCCCGAGGACCGAGTTTGGGAACCCCTGATATAGAGACAGGATATAGCCTAATCCCTACAATATTAATGTCAAAAATGTCATAGCAAAAGCTATGGGACTCATTCAAAAGGCCGAGCGGCCGGCCAGATCTGGGGACTACAGTCTGAGCCAGTGTCAGACAGCCTTGTATAATGAGTGAATGTGAGGTTCCAGCCATCCTATCCCACAGGACTTAGTATTGCCAGGAGTATTCGTGGCCAAGGCTGTCAAGAGGATGTCTAGACTCACCACCACAGAATATACAGCACAGCCTTGTGGGACGCTGTAGCTCAGTACATCCCTCTCTGTGCTTCATAGTGTGTTAGACAGACACAATAAGGTTATTATTATCGCTGTGATTTCAGAACAAATTTGCTTTTTGTCTGCTGTTTGAAATATTTGTTTCATTGATTGCACCAAGTCCTCAATCTTCCATTTTGTATATTTTCCTGTTTTGTGGCTCATTCTACTAGACGGAACAATGCTCTTAAACAAAAGAGAAAGATGTGTAGTCATGAAAAATAACATTATAATACTTTAGCTCTTAGTTTTAAATGTTAAAACAATCACAAATCAAATATCTTTTTTGCGACACTATCGTCTTGACAACCAGCCTAAATGAGATGGTCTGGGACAGAACAAGTCCAACAAACATTCATAAAGAGGAATCCTTCAGGTAATGGAAGGATGAAATACCATACAGATGTGTGTGCTGATCTAGTTTCAAGCACCCTGTTGTATGGATTACAATTAGAAGAGCATGTTTGAAAGGGCTTGGCACTGATGGGTGACAATTGAGTGTCTAAGTCATGGGTAAGGGCTACCTAATCATAAAAGCACGATTCAAAACACCTCCGCTACACTGTGTTTAATTAAAATAGCCTAGCTGTGAACGCTCCAAGTCTCCATGGTTTTAGTGGTTTCAGTGGCTAAAACCATTAGCAGTAACAATTAGAATAGCCTACCTGTGAATGCACCTAATGCCAAGCTTCCAGAGTGTTAATGGCTTCAGTACCGTTAGTGTTTGACCAATGCTGAGCTCCCTAACGTCTCCGCTGGGACCCTGGTCGCTAATTAATCTGCGCTAGCCAAGGCCTAGTGACGACCTAGAGGATCCCCGAGGAGACATCAGGGAGAGCAGCTAATACCATCTCACTTACCCACAGATTAACACCCTCCACCCAGACTGGGAATGGTGAAGCGGGAAGGATTAAATCGATTTGGGAATTAAATGAGAAAAGAGGTCTTGGAAGATGCCCCTTTCTGTCGGTTATTATTAGCTGGGCTTAGTCAACTCTCCCAGTGTTTAGAGGCTGTTGTAAAGAAAATTAATATCATGCATGTTTGTCAACATAATTTGTTCACTTCAGCCTTCGGTATGACCTGATCCCCAGCGGTTTCACATTCAAATGCCAACATCTGTCAGGAAACCAATAGTGAACGATTCAACCAAAACATTGCACCTATCGTCTTGACAACCAGCCTAAATGAGATGGTCTGGGACAGAACAAGTTCAACAAACATTCATAGAGAGGAATCCTTCAGGTAATGGAAGGATGAAATACCATACAGATGTGTGTGCTGATCTAAGATCAGTTTCAGCTTTTATATCATAATGGATTGGATTACATGGACAGGGGGGGGGGGCCTGATCCTAGACCAGCACTCCCACTCTGAGAGGCTTTATGAATACAGGTCTGTTTGTGTGCAGTCTGATATGTGGCGTCAACATTTTGGTGGCCATTTTGGAACAATTTAAACACTGCCATGTTGTAATAATAGTTGCTCCCCTTCTCAAAAAACCAACACTCGATCCCACTGATGTCAACAACTACAGACCAGTATCCCTTCTTTCTTTTCTTTCCAAAACTATTGAGCGTGCCGTCTTTAGCCAACTCTCTTGCTATCTCTCTCAGAATGACCTTCTTGATCCAAACCAGTCAGGTTTCAGGACTGGTCATTCAACTGAGACTGCTCTTCTCTGTGTCACGGAGGCTCTCCGCACTGCTAAAGCTAACTCTCTCTCCTCTGCTCTTGTCCTTCTAGACCTGTCTGCTGCCTTTGATACTGTGAACCATCAGATCCTCCTCTCCACCCTCTCCGAGCTGGGCATCTCCGGCGCGGCTCACTCCTGGATTGCGTCCTACCTGACCGGTCGCTCCCTACCAAGTGGCGTGGCGAGAAGCTGTCTCCGCACCACGTGCTCTCACCACTGGTGTCCCCCAAGGCTCAGTTCTAGGCCCTCTCCTTTTCTCCCTATACACCAAGTCACTTGGCTCTGTCATATCCTCACATGGCCTCTCCTATCATTGCTACGCTGACGATACACAACTAATCTTCTCCTTTCCCCTTTCTGATAACCAGGTGGCGAATCGCATCTGTGCATGTCTGGCAGACATATCAGTATGGATGACGGATCACCACCTCAAGCTGAACCCTGGCAAGACGGAGCTGCTCTTCCTCCCGGGAAGGACTGCCCGTTCCATGATCTCGCCATCACGGTTGACAACTCCGCTGTGTCCTCCTCCCAGAGTGCGAAGAGCCTTGGCGTGACCCTGGACAACACCCTGTCGTTCTCCGCCAACATCAAGGCGGTGACCCGCTCCTGCAGGTTCATGCTCTACAACATTCGGAGAGTACGACCCTGCCTTACACAGGAAGCGGCACAGGTCCTAATCCAGGCACTTGTCATCTCCCGTCTGGACTACTGCAACTCGCTGTTGGCTGGCCTCCCTGCCTGTGCCATTAAACCCCTACAACTCATCCAGAATGCCGCAGCCCGTCTGGTGTTCAACCTTCCCAAGTTCTCTCACGTCACCCCCCTCCTCCGCACACTCCACTGGCTTCCAGTTGAAGCTCGCATCCGCTACAAGACCATGGTGCTTGCCTATGGAGCAGTGAGGGGAACGGCACCTCTGTACCTTCGGGCTCTGATCAGTCCCTACACCCAAACGAGGGCATTGCGTTCATCCACCTCTGGCCTGCTGGCTCCCCTTCCTCTGCGGAAGCATAGTTCCCGCTCAGCCCAGTCAAAACTGTTCGCTGCTCTGGCACCCCAATGGTGGAACAAGCTCCCTCACGACGCCAGGACAGCGGAGTCACTCACCACCTTCCGGAGACATTTGAAACCCCACCTCTTTAAGGAATACCTGGGATAGGATAAAGTAATCCTTCTACCCCCCCCCCCCAAAAAAAATGGTAAAGTGGTTATCCCACTGGCTATAGGGTGAACGCACCAATTTGTGAGTCGCTCTGGATATGAGCGTCTGCTAAATGACGTAAATGTGCCCTTGAGCAAGGCACTTAACCCTAATTGCTCCTGTAAGTCGCTCTGGATAAGAGCGTCTGCTAAATGACTAAAATGTAAATGTAAATGTAGCTTCTTCTTTAGTTGGAAGCTATTCGTGCTAGTGTGTGTGTGTGTGTGCTTGTGTGTGTGTGTGTGTGTGTGTGTGCTAGTATGTGTGTGTGTGTGTGTGTGTGTGTTGTGTGTGTGTGTTTGTGTGCCAGTCTGATGTAACCCAAGCCAACTGGGCTCAGGGTCTGAAACCAACAGAATCAATAACCGGCTGGCATGGCTACTTACGCTGATCCTCCCTCATAAACAATATACCCTCTCAATTGGGGAACCTCACGCATGTATTTGGCTCCTTACATGCACGTAGGCACACACGCAAACGCAGAGACACATATAAAAATGCTCACACACACATGCATTCAAACAAACTCACACACACACAGTGCACACACAAACACACACACCATCGTAAGCTGCTGCTTTGGGACAGACCTGACACAAAAAGTGAGAAATTGATCTTAGTCCCCTGCACTCTTAGAGGTGCTATTGTATCTCAGTGCTTTCATTATACTGTCATGTTGAATTACCAGCAGCAGCGCTGGGCAGTGTGTGTGGATGACTTATGCATTCCTATTGGCTGCTCTGATACAACCTGGCCCTCCGTCATGTCCTGGCAAGCCCATTATGTACGTCGTGCCAGAGTACCCCTCACACACACACACACACACACACACACACACACACACACACACACACACACACACGCACACACACACACTCATGCACACACACACACACACACACACACTCATGCACACACACACACACGCACAGTCTGGAGAGTATTGGCCAAGTGTCTGGCCGAGGGGCTTTACTAATACTGACATAAAAGGAGGGAATCCCCCAAGCCTGCAGACACACACACACACTCAATTTACACACACACACACACACTCCGTTTATGCACACACAAACACACACACACACACACACACACACGTACACACGCGCTGCCATGTTGACAACAATACACATCTGCTATAACTGAAGGAGATCCACCTGGGTAAGACAGGGCCACATCCTTTAATTACAGATAATTACACAAAAAAAATGCCATAAAGAAAACAACTGGGTGACTACATTTTAATTTAATATCCGTGCGATATTCAAATGTCAATTTCACACTGAGAAAATGATGGTGCCGACAGACACGGTTGTCCTGTTTCTAGTATTATTACCTACTGTCACGGTTTCGGCCGAGGCGGCCCCTCCTCCTTGTTCGGGCAGGTTTCGGCGGTCGTCGTCTCCGGAGTACTAGCTGCCACCGTTCTATGTTTCTTGTTTGATTGGTTTTGTCTGTTTGTCACACCTGTTTTGTGTTATGTCTCATTAAGCACCCTATTTAGTTCCTTGTTGTTAGTTAGGTGTTGTGTGTAATTGTTCCTTGTCGTGTTGCTGCGCTACCTGTATTTTGGTGCGCTATTTTGTAGCTTACCTCCTTGTTTGTATTTAGGAGAAGATTACGCACTTGTTTAGTGCGCCCGTTTGTGTACGCCTGTGCGCGCTTTTCTCGCCTCCGGGCTGGTTTTGGATTATTTTGTGTGATCTACTAAAGTATTTTGTTGGACTTTACTTCTGCGTCCTACGCCTGATTCCACACCACACCTACCTACAGCAACTCGTGACAGAATTACACACCACATATGGAATCAGCAGGAGCACCCACCGACAGCATGGAGGAGCGTCTTCGTGGTCAAGAGGATCGAATCAACCAAATCGGGCACGCCTTGGACCGCGTCATGAACACCCTCCATCGATGGGAGACCAGCGGGGTACCCACACCCCCACCTATCGCACCATCACCATCGGACAGCCCACCCGTCCAACTACCGGAACCCAGTGGGATTCGGCTCTCGCTCCCGAGGGCGTACGACGGCACCGCTGCCGGGTGTCACGGGTTCCTAGTACAAGTGGAGCTCTACCTTGCCACCATACACCCGGCGCCCTCGGGATACGAGAGCGTTTCCGCCCTCATCTCCTGTCTCACCGGCAAGGCGTTGGAGTGGGCCAACGCCGAATGGAGGGGAATAGACGCCGCCACAGTCACCTATGCGGAGTTCTCCCGCCGCTTCCGTGCTGTCTTCGACCATCCACCAGAAGGGAAGGCGGCGGGGGAGCGTCTATTCTACCTCCGACAGGGGATGAGGAGCGCTCAAGAGTTGCGCTGGAGTTCCGGACTCTAGCGGCAGATGCAGGGTGGAATGAGAGGGCCCTCATAGACCACTTTAGATGTAGCCTTCGGGAGGACGTCCGCAGAGAGTTAGCGTGCAGGGATACTACACTAACATTTGACCAGTTGGTGGACATGGCCATTCGGCTGGACACCCTGCTTGCGACCCGCGGACGTCCCAGGTGGGGGCCTCATTCCACCCTCCAGCGCCTCCGAGCCGAGCCCGATGGAGCTTGGAGGTGCTGGCGCTAGAGGGAGGAGAGGAAGGAGCCCGAGGGGGGCAGTCTCCTGCACCAACTGTGGCCGCGGAGGGCACACCGCGGCTAGGTGCTGGGGAGGGTCTCCTGGTGAGGGAGATGGCAGGTCACACATTGGGGAGTCCTCCCAGGTGAGTAGGCGCCCTACTTACCCAGAGCTTTCTGTCGTACACATTACATTACCTGTTTGTTTCCCACAGGTTGCACCTCGTTCCCAGCATAAGGCGCTAGTCGATTCAGGCGCAGCTGGGAATTTTGTAGATCGTAAATTCTGTGTTGAGTTAGGGATTCCCCTCCTTCCAGTCGATAAGCCCTTCCCTGTACATGCCTTAGATAGTCGTCCGTTAGGATCTGGGTTGATTAGGGAGGTCATGGCGCCACTTAGGATGATGACGCAGGGGGTCATGAGGAGACGATTCAACTCTATCTGATCGACTCTCCTGCGTATCCGGTGGTACTGGGGCTTCCCTGGTTGATTACCCATGATCCTACGATTTCGTGGCGAGAGAAGGCTCTTAAAGGGTGGTCTGCTCAGTGTGAGGGGCTATGTCTGGGTGTTTCCGTAGGGGGCGACCTCGGTGGAGAGCCCGAACCAGATGCCAGCACTGCACATTCCGCCTGAGTATGAGGATTTGGCACTCGTGTTTAGTAAGACCAGAGCGGCACGGTTGCCGCCTCATAGACAGGGGGATTGTGCGATAGACCTCCAGACAGGAGCTGCGCTCCCTGCGAGCCATGTGTATCCTTTGTCACAGGAGGAGAAAAGGGCAATGGAGACTTACATTGCCGAGTCTCTGAGACAGGGATACATACGGCCCTCCACTTCTCCCCGCGTCCTCGAGCTTCTTTTTGTGAAGAAAAAGGATGGAGGTTTGCGTCCGTGTATTGATTACCGCGGTCTCAATCAGGTGACTGTGAAATATAGTTATCCACTCCCGCTGATTGCGACCATGACGGAGTCATTACACGGGCACGGTTCTTCACAAAATTGGACCTCAGGAGCGCATATAACTTGGTGCGCATTAGGGAGGGCGATGAGTGGAAGACAGCATTTAGTACTACCTCCGGCCATTACGAGTATCTCGTCATGCCATATGGGTTAATGAATGCTCCATCAGTCTTCCAATCGTTTGTAGATGAGATTTTCCGGGACATGCAGGCGCAGGAGTAGTGGTGTACATAGATGATATTCTTGTGTACAGTTCTACTCGGGCCGAACATGTAGCCCTGGTGCGCAGGGTATTGAGGAGACTGTTGGAGCATGACCTGTATGTCAAAGCCGAGAAATGTCTGTTCTTTCAGGAGTCAGTCTCCTTTTTTGGGTTACCAGTTGTCTGCGTCAGGGGGTGAGAATGGAGGTGGACCGAGTGTCTGCCGTGCGTAATTGGCAAACCCCAACTACGGTTAAAGAGGTGCAGCGGTTCTTGGGTTTTGCGAATTACTACCGGAGGTTTATCCGGGGTTTTGGACAGGTGGCAGCTCCCATAACGTCTCTTCTGAAGGGGGGTCCGGTGCGCTTGCAGTGGTCGGCTGAGGCGGACAGGGCCTTTGGGAGACTGAAGGACCTGTTTACCTCGGCTCCGGTGCTGGCGCACCCGGATCCCGCTTTACCCTTCCAAGTAGAGGTGGACGCATCTGAGGCCGGTATCGGGGCAGTTCTTTCACAACGGTCCAGCACACCACCTAAGCTCCGCCCCTGTGCTTTTTATTCTAAGAAGCTCAGTCCGGCGGAGCGGAATTATGACGTAGGGGACAGGGAGCTGTTAGCCGTAGTACAGGCCCTAAAGGTGTGGAGGCATTGGCTTGAGGGGGCTCAACACCCTTTCCTCATTCTGACCGACCACCGTAACCTGGAATACATTCGGGCAGCTAGGAGACTGAATCCTCGCCAGGCTCGATGGACTATGTTTCTCGCCCAGTTTGTGTTCAAGATCACTTACATCCCTGGGTCCCAGAACGGGAAGGCAGATGCCCTGTCCCGGCGGTATGACACGGAGGAGAGGTGCGTGGAGCCCATTCCCATACTACCGGAGTCTTGGCTGGTGGCACCGGTGGTGTGGGAGGTCGATGCGGAGATCGAGCGGGCATTACGCACCGACCCTAGCCCTCCACAGTGTCCGGTGGGTCGGACGTACGTCCCGCTCGAGGTCCGGGATCGGCTGATTTATTGGGCTCACACGTCACCTTCCTCTGGACATCCAGGTATTGGCCGGACAGTGCACTGCCTTAGTACGAAGTACTGGTGGCCAACGTTAGCCAGGGATGTGAGGGTTTATGTCTCCTCCTGCTCAGTGTGTGCCCAGTGTAAGGCGCCCAGACACTTGCCCAGGGGTAAATTACAACCCCTGCCCGTTCCACAACGACCCTGGTCTCACCTCTCGGTGGATTTTGTTACCGACCTTCCCTCCTCACAAGGGAATACCACCATCCTGGTCGTTGTGGATCGGTTCTCGAAGGCCTGTCGTCTCCTTCCCATGCCGGGTCTTCCTACTGCCCTACAGACCGCTGAGGCTCTATTTACTCACGTCTTCCGGCATTACGGGGTACCCGAGGATATAGTGTCCGATCGAGGCCCCCAGTTTACCTCCAGAGTCTGGAGAGCCTTTATGGAACGGTTGGGGGTCTCGGTGAGCCTTACCTCGGGTTACCACCCGGAGAGTAATGGGCAGGTCGAACGAGTCAACCAGGATGTGGGTAGGTTTCTGAGGTCATATTGTCAGGGCCGGCCGGAGGAGTGGGCGAGATATGTGCCCTGGGCCGAGATGGCACAGAACTCTCTCCGCCACTCCTCCACTAGACTAACCCCTTTCCAGTGTGTGTTAGGGTACCAGCCGGTTCTGGCACCTTGGCATGAGAGCCAGATCGAGGCCCCTGCTGTGGATGAGTGGGTGCGGCGCTCGGAGGAGACGTGGAACGCTGCACACGTCCATCTGCAGCGAGCCATCCGTCGACAGAAGACGAGCGCCGACCTACACCGCAGTGAGGGGCCAGTGTACGCACCTGGAGATCGAGTCTGGCTCTCAACCAGAAACCTGCCCCTCCGCCTGCCCTGCCGGAAGCTGGGTCGGCGGTTTGTGGGGCCTTTTAAAGTCCTGAGGAGATTGAACGAGGTGTGTTACAGGTTACAACTGCCCATTGATTACAAGAATATTAACCCCTCGTTCCATGTGTCTCTCCTCAGGCCGGTGGTAGCTGGTCCACTCCAGGACTTTGAGATTGAGGAGACTCCTCCGCCCCCGTTGGACATCGAGGGGCTCCGGCGTACACTGTTCGGACCATCCTGGATTCGAGACGCCGGATGGGGGGTCTCCAATATCTCGTGGAGTGGGAGGGTGCAGTCCGGAGGAGCGGTGCTGGGTGCCGAGGAGGGACATTCTGGATCCGTCCCTGCTGACCGAATTCCATCGTGGTCATCCTACGCGCCCTGCTCCGCGTCCTCCTGGTCGTCCCCGAGGCCGGGGGCGGCGCACGGCTGGAGCCGCGCGTCAAGGGGGGTGTACTGTCACGGTTTCGGCCGAGGCGGCCCCTCCTCCTTGTTCGGGCAGGTTTTTCGGCGGTCGTCGTCTCCGGAGTACTAGCTGCCACCGTTCTATGTTTCTTGTTTGATTGGTTTTGTCTGTTTGTCACACCTGTTTTGTGTTATGTCTCATTAAGCACCCTATTTAGTTCCTTGTTGTTAGTTAGGTGTTGTGTGTAATTGTTCCTTGTCGTGTTGCTGCGCTACCTGTATTTTGGTGCGCTATTTTGTAGCTTACCTCCTTGTTTGTATTTAGGAGAAGATTACGCACTTGTTTAGTGCGCCCGTTTGTGTACGCCTGTGCGCGCTTTTCTCGCCTCCGGGCTGGTTTTGGATTATTTTGTGTGATCTACTAAAGTATTTTGTTGGACTTTACTTCTGCGTCCTGCGCCTGATTCCACACCACACCTACCTACAGCAACTCGTGACACCTACAGCCACAAATAACTTTTGGATAATACACTGAACAAAAATATAAACGCAACATGTAAAGCGTTGGTCCAATGTTTCATGAGTTGAAATAAAATATCCCAGAAATGTTCCATAAGCACAAAAAGCTTATTTCTCTCAAATGTTGTGCACAAATCTGCTTAGATCCCTGTTAGTGATAATTTTTCCTTTGCCAAGATAATCCATCACCCTAAGAGGTATGGCATACCAAGAAGCTGATTAAACAGCATGATCATTACACAGGTGCACCTTGTGCTGTGTACAATAAAAGGCCACTCTAAAATGTACAGTTTTGTCACACAACACAATGCCACAGATGTCTCAAGTTTTGAGGGAGCTTTCAATTGGCATGCTGACTAGGAATGTCCACCAGAGCTGTTGCCCGAGAATTTAATGTTCATTTCTCTACCATAAGCCGCCTCCAACGTCGCTTTAGAGAATTTGGCAGTACGTCCAACCGGCCTCACAACTGCAGACTGATTTCCTTATATGAACTGTAACTCAGGAAAATAGTTGAAATTGTTGCATGTTGCGTTTATAGTTTTGTTCAGTGTAGATCAGTGGTCACTCATCAGAAATTTGAGCAGAAATTCGACTACCCTGGATCCATTGTTTGAACTTCCCGAGGCAGTCCCATTCATCCCGGGTGCTACACCAAAACATCGGAGAAGAGGGGTTCTAGTCAGACCTAATAAGCGAGCAAACCATCCACCGCCTCAGAGTATATTACTCACTAATCTTCAGTTCCTGGACAATAAAGTAGACGAGCTCAGGGAGAGGATTGCCTTCCAGAGAGACATAAGAGACTGTAACATACTCTGTTTTACAGAATACCTCACCATCAAATGCAGACTGTCCCGAGAAAATGTTATTTGGTTATTGTCACTGCCGTATACCCCCTAAGCCGACACCACGACGGCTCTCAAGGAACTACACTGGACTTTGTGCAAACTGTAAACCGCATATCCTGAGGCCGCATTTATTGTAGCTGGGGACTTTAATAAAGGAAATCTGAGGAAAAGTCTCCCGAAATTCTATCAACAAATCTCCGGTGCCACATGTGGAGAGAACACGCTTGACCATTGTTACTCTCCCTTCCAGGACAGCTACAAGGCCCTCACCCTCACTTGGAAGAGTTGATGCCCTTCAAGACTCCTTCCGCCGAACCAAGGATACCGGAGTAAAAAAATCTGTTAACCACTTAACCGAGGATCTAAACTTAACCTTGCATAATACCCTAGATGCAGTCGCACAGCTAAAAACAAAAAACATTTGTCACAAGAAACTAGCTCCCTGCTATACAGAAAATACCCGAGCCCTGAAGTAGGCTTCCAGAAAAACGGAATGAAAATGGCGCCCCACCAAATTGGAAGTTTTCTGACTAGCTTGGAAAGACAGTACCGTGCAATATCGACAAGCCCTCACTGCTGCTCGATCAGCCTATTTCCCAACCTAATTGAGGAGAATAAGAACAATCCAAAATGAATTTTTGATACCGTCGCAAAGCTAACTAAAAAGTAGTATTCCCCAAGAGAGGATGACTCACTTCAGCAGTGATGAATTCATTAACTTCTTCGACGAAAACATAATGATCATTAGAAAGCAAATTACGGACTCCTCTTTGAATCTGCGTATTTCTCCAAAGCTCAGTTGTCCTGAGTCTGCACAGAACTGCCAAGACCTAGGCTCAATGGAGACACTCAAGTTTTTTTATCCTGTATCTCTTGACACATTCACGAAAATAGTCATGGCCTCTAAATCTTTCAGCTTTATACTGGACCCTATTCCAACTAAACTAATGAAATAACTACTTACTGTGCTCGGCCCTCCGATGTTGAACATAATAAACGGCTCCCTATCCTCCGGATGTGTACCAAACTCACTAAAAGTGGCAGTAATAAAGCCTCCATTGAAAAAGCAAACCTTGACCCGGAAAATGTAAAAAACTATCGGCCTATATCCAATCTCCCATTCCTCTCAAACATTTTAGAAAAAGCTGTTGCGCAGCAACCCACTGCCTTCCTGAAGACAAATAATGTATGCCAAACTTTTCAGTCTGGTTTGAGACCCCATCATAGTACTGAGAATGCACTTGTGAAGGTGGTAAATGACCTTTTAATGGCGTCAGAACAAGGCTCTGCATCTGTCCACGTGTTCCTAGTGCCACTTTTGAAACCGTCGATCACCACATTATTTTGGAGAGATTGGAAACCCTAATTGGTCTACACGGACAAGTTCTTGCCTGGTTTAGCTCTTATCTGTCAGAAAGATTCAGTTTGTCTCTTTGGATGGATTGTCCTCTGACAAATCAATTGTAAGTTTCGGTGTTCCTCAAGGTTCCGTTTTAGGACCACTATTGTTTTCACTATATATTTTACCTCTTGGTGATTTGGAAACACAATGTCAACTTTCACTGCTATGCGGATGACACACAGCTGTACATTTCGATAAAACATGGTGAAGCCAAAAAAATTGCCTACCCTGGAAGCCTGTGTTTCAGAGATGAAGAAGTGGATGGAAACACATTTTTAATTTTTTAACTCTGATAAAACAGAGATGGTAGTTCTAGGTACCAAGAAACAAAGAGATCTGCTGTTTGATCTGACAATCAATCTTGATGGTTGTACAGTCGTCTCAAATAAACTGCTTTTTTCCATCTTCGTAACATTGCAAAAATCTGAAACTTTTTGTCAAAAAATTATGCAGAAAAGCTTATCCATGCTTTTGTCACTTCTAGATTAGACTACTGCAATGCTCTACTCTCCGGCTACCCGGAAAAAGCACTAACTAAACTTCAGTTAGTGCTAAATACGGCTAGAACAATTTTATTTTTGCATATTACTCCAGTGCTAGATACTCTACACTGGCTTCCTGTTAAGGCTAGGGCTGATTTCAAGATTTTACTGCTAAACTACAAAGCATTACATGGACCTGCTTCCGGGATTCATCCAATGACATTGAGGAGTATCATCGATGACGTTGTCCCCACAGTGACCGTACGTACATATCCGCACCGAGCTAAAGGCTAGAGCTGCCACTTTCAAGGAGCGGGACACTAATCCAGACGCTTATAAGAAATCCCACTATGCCCTCAGACGAACCATCAAACAGGCAAAGCGTCAATACAGGACTAAGATTGAATCCTACTACACCGGCTCTGATGCTCGTCGGATGTGGCAGGGCTTGCAAACTATTATGGACTACAAAGGGAAACCCAGCCGCGAGCTGCCCAGTGACGCGAGCCTGCCAGACGGGCTAAATGTCTTTAATGCTCACTTCGAGTCAAGCAACACTGAAGCATGCATGACAGCACCAGCTGTTCTGGACGACTGTGTGATCACGAACTCAGTAGCCAATGTGAGCAAGTCCTTTAAACAGGTCAACATTCACAAGGCCGCGGGGCCAGATGGATTACCAGGACGTGTACTCAGAGCATGCGCGGACCAACTGGCAAGTGTCTTCACTGACATTTTCAACCTCTCCCTGACCGAGTCTGTAATACCTACATGTTTTAAGCAGACCACCATAGTCCCTGTGCCAAAGAAAGCGAAGGTAACCTGCCTAAATGACTACCGCCCCGTAGCACTCACTTCGGTAGCCATGAAGTGCTTTGAAAGGCTGGTCATGGCTCACATCAACCCCACCATCCCGCAAACCCTGGACCCACTCCAATTCGCATAACGCCCCAAACAGATCCACAGATGACGCAATCTCAATCGCACTCCACACTCCCCTTTCCCACCTGGACACAAGGAACACCTATGTGAGAATGCTGTTCATTGACTACAGCTCAGCGTTCAACACCATAGTGCCCACAAAGCTCCTCACTAAGCTAAGGACCCTGGGACTAAACACCTCCCTCTGCAACTGAATCCTGGACTTCCTGACGGGCCGCCCCTAGGTGGTAAGGGTCGGCAACAACACATCTGCCACGCTGATCCTCAACACGGGGGCCCCACAGGGGTGCATGCATATTCCCCTCCTGTACTCCCTGTTCACCCACGACTGCGTGGCCAAGCACGACTCCAACACCATCATTAAGTTTGCTGACGACAACAGTGGTAGGCCTGATCACAACGATGAGACAGCCTACAGGGAGGAGGTCAGATACCTGGCAGTGTGGTGCCAGGACAACAACCTCTACCTCAATGTGAACAAGACAAAGGAGCTGATCGTGGACTAAAGGAAAAGGAGGGCCGAACAGTCCCCCATTCACATCGACAGGGCTGTAGTGGAGCGGGTCGAGAGTTTCAAGTTCCTTGGTGTCCACATCAACAACAAACTATCATCGTCCAAACACACCAAGACAGTCGTGAAGAGGGCACGACAACCCCTTTTCCCCCTCTGAAAAGATTTGGCATGGGTCCCCAGATCCTCAAAAAGTTATACAGCTGCACCATCGAGAGCATCCTGACTGGTTGAATCACCGCCTGGTATGGCAACTGCTCGTTATCCGACCATAAGGCGCTACAGAGGCTAGTGCATATGGTCCAGTACATCACTGGGGCCAAGCTTCCTGCCATCCAGGACCTATATACCAGGCAGTGTCAGAGGAAGGCCCAAAAAATTGTCAAAGACTCCAGTAACCCAAGTCATAGACTGTTCTCTCTGCTACCGCACGGCAAGCGGCACCGGAGCGTCCAGGTCCAAAAAGCTCCTTAACAGCTTCTATCCCCAAGCCATAAGACTGCTGAACAATTAATCAAATGGCCACCCGGACCATTTGCATTTACACCCCCCCACCCTTTGTTTTTACACTGCTGCTATTCGCTGTTTATTATCTATGCATAGTCACTTTACCCCTACCTACATGCACAAATTACCTCGACTAACCTGTGCCCCCGCACATTGACTCTTTATTTTATTGTTTTACTTTTTTATTTTTTATTAATTTACTTTAGTTTATTTAGTAAATATTTTCTTCACTCTACTTTCTTAAAACTGCATTGTTGGTTAAGGGCTTGTAAGTAAGCATTTCATGGTAAGGTCTACACCTGTTGTATTCGGCGCATGTGACAAATAAAATGTGGCCCCGTGTAGCTCAGTTGGTACAGCATGGCGCTTGCGACGCCAAGGTTGTGGGTTCGATTCCCACGGGAGGTCAGGGGGGCCAGTATGAAAATGTATGCACTCACTAACTGTAAGTCGCTCTGGATAAGAGCGTCTGCTAAATGCCTAAAATGTAAAAATTTGATTTGACCTATCACTCTGATTTGGTCCTGCAGTACATACCTACACGTTTGCTTCTTATCGTCCCCAGAATTTCTAAGCAAACAGCAGGAGGCTTTCTGCTATAGAGCCTTTAATTTAATAGTCTGCTTATCCATGTGAGAGACGCAGACTCTGTCTCAACCTTTAAGTCTTTACTGAAGACTCATCTCTTCAGTAGGTCCTATGATTGAGTGTAGTCTGGCCCAGGGGTGCGAAGGTGAACGGCAAGGCACTGGAATGACGAACCGCCCTTGCTGTCTCTGCCTGGCCGGCTCCCCTCTCTCCACTGGGATTCTCTGCCTCTGACCCTATTACGGGGGCTGAGTTACTGGCTTACTAGTGCTCTTCCATGCCATCCCTATGAGGGGTGTGTCACGTTGTGCCAGGCTTTTTTGCGCCATACTTGACTTGAGTGGGTTGAGTTACTGACGTGATCTTCTTTTCCGGTCTTGCGCCCCCTCGTACTCATGCAGTGGAGGAGATCTTCGTGGGCTATACTCAGCGTTGACTCAGGGTAGTAAGTTGGTGGTCTGTTGATATCCCTCTAGCGGTGTGGGGGCTGTGCTTTGACAAAGTGTGTGATGGTATATCCTGCCTGGTTGGCCCTGTCCAGGGGTATCGTCGGACAGGGCCACAGTGTCCTCCGACCCCCCTTGTCTCAGCCTCCAGTATCTATGCTGCAATGGTCTATGTGCCGGGGGGCACATAGACCATTGTGAGGATGGGAGGAGGGTGAGAGGAGGATGGGAGGAGGGTGAGAGGAGACAGGAACACAGAGGATGGGAGGAGGGTGAGAGGAGGATGAGATAGTTTATGCTGCAATAGTCTATGTGCCAGGGGGCTAGGGTCAGTCTGTTATATCTGGTGTTACTCTCCTGTCGTATCCGGTGTCCTGTGTGAATTTAAGTATGCTCCCTCTAATTCTCTCTCTTTCCCTCTCTCCCTCCCCTCCCGGAGGACCTGAGCCCTAGGACCATGCCTCAGGACTACCTGGCCTGATGATTTCTGGCTGTCCCCAGTCCACCTGGTCGTGCTGCTGCTCAAGTTTTAACGGCTATGGAACCCTGACCTGTTCACCGGACGTGCTACCTTGTCCCGGACCTGCTGTTTTCAACTCCCCCCTGGTTCCTCTCTAGGTTTCTTCGTAGGTTCCTGCCTCTCTAGGGAGTTTTTCCAAGCCACCGTGGTTCTACATCTGCATTTCTTGCTCTTTGGGGTTTTAAGCTGGGTTTCTGTATAAGCACTTTGTGATGCTGATGTAAAAAGGGCTTTATAAATACATTTGATTGATTGATTGATTGATTGATTGATGGTCTGACCAAATTGGAATCTATGTATCAAGATCTTTTTGATCACATCGACTGGGAAATGTTCTGGGTCGCCTCTGGGAATAGTATCGACAAATACACTAACTCTGTGACTGGGTTCATCAGGAAGTTAATCGAGAATGTTGTTCCTACTCTGACAATTACAACTTATCCAAACCAAAAACCGTGGATAGATGGCAGCATTCGTGCAACACTGAAAGCGCGAACCACCGCAATTAACCATGGCAAGGTGACTGGGAATATGTACGTGTACAAACAGACCAGCTGTATCCTCCATGACCAACTGTGACCTCCGTAAGGTGATCAAAGAAGCACAACGTCAGTACAGGGACAAAGTGGAGTCCCAATTCAATGGCTCAGACACGAGACGTATGTGGCAGGGACTCCACACAATCACGGATTATAAAGGGGAAATCATGTTGCGGACACCGACGCCTCTCTCCCAGACAAGCTAAACACCTTCTTCTCCCACTTCGAGGAAAACAACACAGAGCCGCCGACATGGGACCCCGCCACTCATGAGGACTGTGTGCTCCTGATCTCCGTGGACAATGTGAGTAAGACATTTAAGCGTGTTAACCCTCGTAAGGCTGCCGGCCCAGATGACATCCCAAGCCGCATCCTCAGAGCATGTGCAGATCAGCTGGCTGGAGTGTTTATAGACATATTCAATCTCTACGTATCCCAGTCTGTTGTCCCCACTTGGTTCAGCTTTCAACACCATAGTGCCCTCCAAGCTCATCACTAAGCTCAGGGCCCTGGGTCTGAAACCCTCTCTGTGCAACTGGGTCCTAGAATTCCTGATGGGTTGAACCCAGGTAAATTAATTAATTAATTAATATGCCATTTAGCAGACGCTTTTATCCAAAGCGACTTACAGTCATGCGTGCATACATTTTTACGTATGGGGTGGTCCCGGGGATCGAACCCACTACCTTGGCGCTACAAGCGCCGTGCTCTACCAGCTGAGCTACAGAGGACCACAACCAGGTGGCCACAACACCTCCGCCACGCTGATCCTCAACACGGGGGCCCCATAGCGGTGCGTGCTCAGCACCCTCCTGTACTCCCTGTTCATGCATGACTGCGTGGCCACACATGTCTTCAACTCAATCATCAAGTTTGCTGATCACACAGCTGTGATAGGCCTGATTACCAACAACGACGAGACAGCCTACAGGCAGTAGGTGAGATCCTTCTCAATCAACGTCAACAAAACAGAGGAGCTGATTGTGGACTACAGGAAACAGCAGAGAGACACGCCCCCCCATCCACAGTGGAGAGGGTCATAAGCTTCAAGTTCCTCGGCGTACACATCACTGAGGACCTGAAATGGTCTCTCCACACCAACAGCATGGTGAAGACGGCAGTGGTGTAAAATACTTAAGTAAAAATATTTTAAATTACTACTTAAGTAGTTTTTGGGGGTATCTGTACTTTACTTTACTATTTATATTTTTGATTACTTTTACTTTTACTTCAGTACATTCCTAATGAAAATAATGTACTTTTTACTCCATACATTTTCCCTGACACCCAAAAGTACTCATTACATTTTGCATGGCTAGTAGGACAGGAAAATGGTCCAATTCACACACTTATCAAGAGAACATCCCTGGTCATCCCTACTGCCTCTGATCTGGCAGACTCACTAAACACAAATGCTTCGTTTGTAAATTATGTCTGAGTGTTGGAGTGTGCCCCTGGCTATCCGTAATTGAAAAAAACAAGAAAATGGTGCCGTCTGGTTTGTTTAATATGTGGAATTTGAAATGATTTATACTTTTACTTCAACTTTCAATACTTAAGCATATTTTAGCAATTACATTTACTTTTGATACTTAAGTATATTTAAATCCAAATACTTTTAGACTTTTACTCAAGTAATATTTTACTGTGTGACTTTCACTTTTACTTGAGTAATTTTCTATTAAGGTCTTTACTTTTACTCAAGTATGACAATTGGGTCCTTTTTCCACCACTGGAAGAAGGCTCAACAGTGCCTCTTCAACCTCAGGAGGCTGAAGAAATTTGGCTTGGCCCCTTAAGACACTCATGAACTTCTACAGATGCAACATCAAGAGCACATGGTCGGGGTGTATTACTGCCTGGTAAGACAACTGCACAGCCCACAGAGGGTGGTGCGGCCAGCCCAACGCGTCATCGGTGGCACTCTGCCCGCCCTCCAGGACACATACAGCACCTGGTGTCACAGTAAGGCCAATAAGGTCATCAAAGACCTCAGCCACCCGAGCCACGGTCTGTTCACCCTGCTACCATCTAGAAGGCGGAGACAGTACAGGTGCATCAAATCTGGGACAGAGAGACTGACAAACAGATTCTATGTCCAGGCCATCAGACTGTTAAACAGTCACCACTAGCCGGCCTCCGCCCAGTACCCTGCCCTGAACCTTAGACACGGTCACTAGCAGCTAACACCCGGTACTCTACTCTGCACCTTAGAGATTGCTGACCTATCTACTGTACATGGAGTCATTGAACACTGGTCACTTTAATAATATTTACGTATTGTTTTACCCACTTTATATGTACACTGCTCAAAAAAATAAAGGGAACACTTAAACAACACATCCTAGATCTGAATGAATGAAATAATCTTAATAAATACTTTTTTCTTTACATAGTTGAATGAGCTGACAACAAAATCACACAAAAAGTATCATGGAAATCAAATTTATCAACCCATGGAGGTGGATTTGGAGGAAAATTAAAGTGGAAAACCACACTACAGGCTGATCCCACCGCCAAACCGGTCATGCTGGAGGATGTTGCAGGCAGCAGAACGTTCTCCACGGCGTCTCCAGACTCTGTCACGTCTGTTACATGTGCTCAGTGTGAACCTGCTTTCATCTGTGAAGAGCACAGGGCGCCAGTGGCGAATTTGCCAATCTTGGTGTTCTCTGGCAAATGCCAAACGTCCTGCACGGTGTTGGGCTGTAAGCACAACCCCCACCTGTGGACGTCGGGCCCTCATACCACCCTCATGGAGTCTGTTTCTGACCGTTTGAGCAGACAAATGCACAGTTGTGGCCTGCTGGAGGTCATTTTGCAGGGCTCTGGCAGTGCTCCTCCTGCTCCTCCTTGCACAAAGGCGTAGGTAACGGTCCTGCTGCTGGGTTGTTGCCCTCCTACGGCCTCCTCCACGTTTCCTGATGTACTGGCCTGTCTCCTGGTAGCGCCTCCATGCTCTGGACACTACGCTGACAGACACAGCAAACCTTCTTGCCACAGCTCGCATTGATGTGCCATCCTGGATGAGCTGCACTACCTGAGCCACTTGTGTGGGTTGTAGACTCCGTCTCATGTTACCACTAGAGTGAAAGCACCGCCAGCATTCAAAAGTGACCAAAACATCAACCAGGAAGCATAGGAACTGAGAAGTGGTCTGTGGTCACCACCTGCAGAACCACTCCTTTATTGGGGGTGTCATGCTAATTGCCTATAATTTCCACCTGTTGTCTATTCCATTTGCACAACAGCATGTGAAATGTATTGTCAATCAGTGTTGCTTCCAAAGTGGACAGTTTGATTTCACAGAAGTGTGATTGACTTGGAGTTACATTGTGTTGTTTAAGTGTTCCCTTAATTTTTTTGAGCAGTGTATATAGTGTATTCTAGTCAAGGCTCATCCTATATAACTGTACACACCATACTGTCTACACACCCCATTGACATACACATATATTTATATTCCAGTCTCTGGTCCTGAAGCTAATTTCAAGCAATTTTATCCATTTTGCCATGGGTTTTTGTACTGTGTATTTAAAAACTGTATTCTTGACATACAGTGCCTTGCAAAAGTATTCACCCCCCTTGGCGTTTTTCCTATTTTGTTGCGTTACAACCTGTAATTTAAATGGATTTTTATTTGGATTTAATGTAATGGACATACACAAAATAGTCCAAATTGGTGAAGTGAAATGAAAAAAATGACTTGTTTAAAAAAATTATACAAAATAAATAACGGAAAAGTTGTGCGTGCATATGTATTCACCCCCTTTGCTATGAAGCCCCTAAATAAGATCTGGTGCAACCAATTACCTTCAGAAGTCACATAATTAGTTAAA
Source organism: Coregonus clupeaformis (assembly GCF_020615455.1). Taxonomy (NCBI): domain Eukaryota; kingdom Metazoa; phylum Chordata; class Actinopteri; order Salmoniformes; family Salmonidae; genus Coregonus; species Coregonus clupeaformis. Next base: position 6,739,919 of record NC_059227.1, on the reverse strand, counting down.
TAAAGTCCACCTGTGTGCAATCTAAGTGTCACATGATCTGTCACATGATCTCAGTATATATACACCTGTTCTGAAAGGCCCCAGAGTCTGCAACACCACTAAGCAAGGGGCACCACCAAGCAAGCGGCACCATGAAGAACAAGGAGCTCTCCAAACAGGTCGGGGACAAAGTTGTGGAGAAGTACAGATCAGGGTTGGGTTATAAAAAAATATCAGAAACTTTGAACATCCCATGGAGCACCGTTAAATCCATTATTAAAAAACGGAAAGGATATGGCACCAAAACAAACCTGTCAAGAGAGGGCCGCCCACCAAAACTCATGGACCAGGCAAGGAGGGCATTAATCAGAGAGGCAACAAAGAGACCAAAGATAACCCTGAAGAAGCTGCAAAGCTCCACAGCGGAGATTGGAGTATCTGTCCATAGGACCACTTTAAGCCGTACACTCCACAGAGCTGGGCTTTACGGAAGAGTGGACAGAAAAAAGCAATTGCTTAAAGAAAAAAATAAGCAAACACGTTTGGTGTTCACCAAAAGGCATGTGGGAGACTCCCCAAACATATGGAAGAAGGTACACTGGTCAGATGAGACTAAAATTGAGCTGTTTGGCCATCAAGGAAAACGCTATGTCTGGCGCAAACCCAACACCTCTCATCACCCCGAGAACACCATCCCCACAGTGAAGCATGGTGGTGGCAGCATCATGCTGTGGGGAAGTTTTTCATCGGCAGGGACTGGGAAACTGGTCAGAATTGAAGGAATGATGGATGGCGCTAAATACATGGAAATTCTTGAGGGAAACCTATTTCAGTCTTCCAGAGATTTGAGACTGGGACGGAGGTTCACCTTACAGCAGGACAATGACCCTAAGCATACTACTAAAGCAACACTCTAGTGATTTAAGAGTAAACATTTAAATGTCTTGGAATGGCCTAGTCAAAGCCCAGACCTCAATCCAATTGAGAATCTGTGGTATGACTTAAAGATTGCTGTACACCAGCGGAACCCATCCAACTTGAAGGAGCTGGATCAGTTTTGCCTTGAAGAATGGGCAGAAATCCCAGTGGCTAGATGTGCCAAGCGTATGGAGACATACCCCAAGAGACTTGCAGCTGTAATTGCTGCAAAAGGTGGCTAGGTGAATAGTTATGCACGCTCAAGTTTTCCATTTTTTTGTCTTATTTCTTGTTTGTTTCACCCAAAAAAATATGTTGCAAGTGGTAGGCATGTTGTGTAAATCAAATGATACAACCCCCCCAAAAAATCCATTTTAATTCCAACTAATTATCCCGAGTGGCGCAGTGGTCTAAGGCGCTGCATCGCCGTGCTAGCTGTGCCACTAGAGATCCTGGTTCGAAACCAGGCTCTGTCGTAGCCGGCCGCGACTGGGAGACCCATGGGGCGACGCACAATTGGCCCAGCGTCGTCTAGGATAGGGGAGGGAATGGCCGGCAGGGGATGTAGCTCAGTTGGTAGAGCATGGCGTTTGCAACGCCAGGGTTGTGGGTTCGATTCCCACGGGGGTATGAAAAATAGTAATAGTGTATGCACTCACTAACTGTAAGTCGCTCTGGATAAGAGCGTCTGCTAAATGACTAAAATGTAAATGTTGTAAGGCAACAAATTAGGTAAACTGCCAAGGGGGGTGAATACTTTCACAAGCCACTGTAGCTCATTCTAATATTTCTACTGCTGTACATTGCATTTTAGTTACAATGTTTATACACACCGCATAGTTATTATACACTGGATTCTTGACTCTAATATACAGTATCTATTTAGTATATCTTGTGTCAAGCATTTGAATTACTGCTATTTGGGTTGTTAATTGGATTCGTTCCGACATTTCTTGATTTCTGTATTTCTTTTTTTGTTTAACGTTTTTGATTATTTGTGTACTTGTTTGACATTTTACTGCATTGTTAGGAACTAGTAACATACCTATTTCGCTGCACCCGCTATAACATCTGCTAAACTGAGTACGTGAACATTAAACTTTGATTTGATTTTATAACTGAATAAAAAGGGACACTTTCATGTTTTCTTGCCAGATACAGTATAATGCATTTATAAATAATGTGTCAATATAAATCTGAAAACAACTGAAAGGTGACAGAAAAGATATCACAATAAAAAATGTGGTTTTGCAGCAAATTAGATCATAGTCATGGTTATAACCATAATTAGCATTTTGCATGTAAGCAGTGATGCACAAAGCCAAAAATGCTTGGCAAACAACACATCGACAGTCTCTGAGGACTTCAGTTCACAGTATGACTTCAGTATGAGCGGACCAGTGTGGAAATGGCATAAAAAATAAAAGTCAATTAAAACGGAGAGAAAGAGCGAGAGAGAGAGAGAGAGAGAGAGAGAGAGAGAGAGATAGAGAGAGAGGAGAACAAAAGAGAGATAGAGATATAGTAGAGAGAGAGAGAGAGAGAGAGAGAGAGAGACCCTAAGGAGAGAGAGAGAGAGGGGAGAACAATAGAGAGAGAGAGAGATAGTAGAGAGAAAGAGGGAGAGAGAGATAGTAGAGAGGAAGGGAGGGGGAGAGAGAGAGATAGTAGAGAGGAAGGGAGGGGGAGAGAGAGAGAAAGAGAGAGAGAGAGAGAGAGAGAGAGAGAGAGAGAGAGAGAGAGAGAGAGAGAGAGAGAGAGAGAGAGAGAGAGAGAGAGAGAGAGAGATAGTGTTTAAGAGAGAATGTGTTAATAAAAAAGAAGCCCAGTCCCAGAGCACTGCATGGAGTGCTGGGGTAGGATCATAGTCTTGTGGGACACTCAGGCTCCATCACAAATGGCATCCTATTTTGTACTTAGTGCATTGCTTTTGACCAGGGGCCATGGCTCTCTGGTCAAAAGTAATGCATATATAGGAATTATGTGTCATTTGGGACGCACATCAACCAGTTAGCAGCGGTTTTACAGCTCTGAGTCTGTGGTGGAAACCACTTTGTTGGAGAGAGAGAGGGGGAGAGAGAGAAAGAGAGAGAGGGGGGAGAAAGAGAGAGAGGGGGGAGAAAAAGAGAGAGGGACTGTTTTTTTCTTCACACCAGACACAACTTAAAAACTGGCTTTTAGAAAAGGGAAATGTACTGTAACGGCTATTGCATTCTTAGTCTGTCTTCTAATTCATCTCCCGAGTGGCGCAGCTGTCTAAGGCACTGCATCGCAGTGCTAGCTGTGCCACTAGAGATCCTGGTTCGAATCCAGGCTCTGTCGTAGCTGGCCGTGACCGGGAGACCCATGGGGCGTCGTCCAGGGTAGGGGAGGGAATGGCCAGCAGGGATGTAGCTCAGTTGGTAGAGCATGGCGTTTGCAACGCCAGGGTTGTGGGTTCGATTCCCACGGGGGGCCAGTATGAAAAAAATAAATAAAAAATGTATGCACTCACTAACTGTAAGTCGCTCTGGAAAAGAGTGTCTGCTAAATGACTAAACTTTTTTTTTTTATATATAATAAATAAATAGATAAAAATAAACAAAAATAAACAAACAAAAAAATTAATGATCGATAAAGTGTAAAAGTCAGGGTTGACTTTCTAATGCTTATTCATGGGTTGCAAGTTTCGCCACAATACGTTTTTGATCATTCGTTTTGGACTGTTGCCCGACTGAGCATTCTACTCAATGCATCTACCTATTGGTAGATGGGTAAAAAAAATGTTTTTTAAAGCAAACATTGAATATCCTTTTGAGCATGGTGAAGGGTATTAATTACACTTTGGATGGTGTATCAATACATCCAGTCACTACAAAGATACAGGCATCCTTCCTAACTCAGTTGCCGGAGAGGAAGGAAACCGCTCAGGGACTTCACCATATGGCCAATGGTGACTTTAAAACAGTTACAGAGTTTATTGTCTGTGACAGGAGAAAACTGAGGATGGATCAACAACATTGTAGTTACTCCACAATACTAACCTAATAGACAGAAAGAAAAGTACAAAATACAAATATTCCAAAACATGCATCCTGTTTGCAACAAAGCACTAAAGTAATACTGCAAACAATTTGGCAAAGCAATTCACTTTTTGTCCTGAATACAAAGTGTTATGTTTGGGGCAAATCCAATTCAACACATTACTGAGTACCACTTTCCATGTTTTCAAGCATAGTGGTGGCTGCGTCATGTTATGGGTATGCTTGTAATCGTTAAAGGCTGGGGAGTTTTTCAGGACAAAAAAGAAACGGAATGGAGTTAATCACATGCAAAATCCTAGAGGAAAACCTGGTTGTCTGCTTTCCACCAGACACTGGGAGATTAATTCACATTTCAACAGGACAATAACCTAAAACACAAGGCCAACTCTACACTGGAGTTGCTTAACAAGAAGACAGTGAATGTTCCTGAGTGGCCGAGTTACAGTTTTGACATACATTTACTTGAAAATCTATGATTGACCTTAAAATGGTTGTCTAGCAATGATCAACAACCAATTTGACAGAGTCTGAATAATTTTGAAAAGAATAATGGGCAAATGATGCACAATCCAGGTGCGGAAATCTCTGAGAGACATACCCAGAAAAACTCACAGCTGTAATCGCTGCCAAATGTGCTTCTACAAAGTATTGACTCAGGGGTGTGAATACTTATGTAAATGAGATGTTTTTGTATTTGATTTTCAATAAATTTGCAAAAATTTAAAAAATTGTTTTCACTTTGCAATTACGGGGTATTGTGTGTAGATGGGTGAGATTATATATATATTTTCAACCATTTTGGATTCAGGCTGTAACACAACAAAATGTGGAATAAGTCAAGGGGTATGAATACTTTCTGAAGGCAACAGAATGCCTCCCATAATCTCTTTCCATTTCAGACACCCCTCAAGGCAAAGAATGAAATATGGAGTTTTTATATTTTTCCTCCATAATTTCAGTATTAAAGGATGCGTGTGTCTGTAGAGGACAGGGCTCAGGGCTAAAGTACAGAACAGAGAGAGGGGTCTGGTCTGGTCGCTGCTTAAACTAACTCTGGTTATAAACATCCAGACGCCACTTAATTGTTGGTTGGTTTGAAGAGCACCCCCCTCCCCCCTTCTCTCCTCTCTCCCTTCACTCTTTCTCCATACAATTTAAGACATCATTGAATGCCGCCTGAGGAGAGAGAAAAAGAGATACCGAGTGAGCGAGAGTGACTTTAGCAGTCAGTGGTGTGAGAAGGGGCGTATGGCAGTCATTATCTTGTTTATTAAAAGCAAGTTTCTTTCCTCTCCTCCCTCTCTCCTCTCCTCCCTCTCTCCTCTCCTCTCCTCCCTCTCTCCTCTCCTCTCCTCTCCTCTCCTCTCCTCTCCTCTCCTCTCCTCTCCTCTCCTCTCCTCTCCTCTCCTCTCCTCTCCTCTCCTCTCTCCTCTCTCCTCTCTTGCCTCTCCTCTCCTCTCCTCTCCTCTCCTCTCCTCTCCTCTCCTCTCCTCTCCTCTCCTCTCCTCTCCTCTCCATCTCCTCTCCTCTCCCTCTCCTCTCCTCTCCTCTCCTCTCCTCTCCTCTCCTCTCCCTCTCCTCTCCTCTCCTCTCCTCTCCTCTCCTCTCCTCTCCTCTCTCCTCTCCTCCCTCTCTCCTCTCCTCCCTCTCTCCTCTCCTCTCCTCTCTCTCTCCTCTCTCTCTCTCCCTCTCCCTCCCTCTCTCCTCCCTCTCCTCCCTCTCTCCTCTCCCTCTCCTCCCTCTCTCCTCTCCTCCTCTCTCCTCTCCCTCTCCTCCCTCTCTCCTCTCTCCTCTCCTCCCTCTCTCCTCTCCTCCCTCTCTCTCTCCTCTCCTCTCTCCTCTCCTCCTCCCTCTCTCTCTCCTCTCCTCTCCTCTCCTCCCTCTCCTCTCCTCCCTCTCTCCTCTCCTCTCCCTCTCTCCTCTCCTCTCCTCTCCTCTCCTCTCCTCCCTCTCCTCTCTCCTCTCTCTCTCCTCTCCTCTCCTCCCTCTCTCCCTCTCCTCTCCTCTCCTCTCCTCTCCTCTCTCTCCTCTCCTCTCCTCTCCTCTCCCTCTCTCTCTCCTCTCCTCTCCTCTCCTCTCCTCCTCTCCTCTCCTCTCCTCCCTCTCTCCTGTCCTCCCTCTCTCCTCTCCTCCCTCTCTCCTCTCCTCTCCTCCCTCTGTCCTCTCTCTCTCTTCTCCTCTACTCCCTCTCTCCTCTCCTCCCTCTCTCCTCTCCTCTCCTCCCTCTCTTCTCTCCTCTCCTCCCTCTCTCCTCTCCTCCCTCTCTCCTCTCCTCTCCTCCCTCTCTCCTCTCCTCTCCTCCCTCTCTCCTCTCCTCCCTCTCTCCTCTCCTGCCTCTCTCCTCCCTCTCTCCTCTCCTCCCTCTCTCCTCTCCTCCCTCTCTTCTCTCCTCTCCTCCCTCTCTCCTCTCCTCCCTCTCTCCTCTCCTCTCCTCCCTCTCTCCTCTCCTCCCTCTCTCCTTTCCTCTCCTCCCTCTCTCCTCTCCTCTCCTCTCCTCTCCTCTCCTCTCCTCTCCTCTCCTCTCCTCTCCTCTCCTCTCCTCTCCTCTCCTCTCCTCTCCTCTCCTCTCCTCTCCTCCCTCTCTTCTCTCCTCTCCACTCCTCTCCTCCCTCTCTCCTCTCCTCTCCTCCCTCTGTCCTCTCTCTCTCTTCTCCTCTACTCCCTCTCTCCTCTCCTCCCTCTCTCCTCTCCTCTCCTCCCTCTCTCCTCTCCTCCCTCTCTCCTCTCATCTCCTCCCTCTCTCCTCTCCTCCCTCTCTCCTCTCCTCTCCTCCCTCTCTCCTCTCCTCCCTCTCTCCTCTCCTCCCTCTCTCTTCTTCTCCTCCCCTCACAGTCGACCACAGATATTTCCAAGGGGCTCTGTGTGCTGTGTGTACTTCACAGGCAGCTGGAGGGGTCACAGAAGTTTAAACCAAGGGGTGTCAATGGACTGGTGTCTGGAGTATACTCTTAGAAAAAAACGGTTCCAAAAGGGTTCTTCGGCTGTACCCATAGGAGAACCCTTTTTGGTTCCAGGTAGAACTATTTTCGGTTCCATGTAGAACCCTCTCTGAAAACCCTCTCATGGAACTCAAAAGGGTTTTACCTGGAACCAAAAAGGGTTCTTCAAAGGGTTCTCTCAAAGGGAACCCTTTTAGGTTCTAGACAGCACCTTTTTGTAGCATCTCTTAAAGCGTAGCATCTCTTAAACTTGTTATGCTTTTTTCTTACAATCTTTTGATGAACCCTGAATTGTCTTGAGACTTCCAAAATAACCATTACCCAGACTGCTCCCAAGAGGGACTGACAGTGACATGGGTCAAGAGTTTATCCTCACCACATGACCTGAACAGGAAAATCTCCAAGGATTTAGATACAGTATCAGCTGTGGCCTAATGTGTCCCACCGGAGAGACTGTTGTCTAGAGAAGTACGGTGTCGTGGAGAGCAATAGGTCCAAACTCTGGTTCCAATCAAAACTGGTCAACGACTTTGTAAGCTGTTTTGTCTAGAGCCATGACGTGACGTCCTTGTTCTTCAGTTCTAATTTCTAGAATCTAAAGGAAACTAGAAAATGTAGATCAGACAAGTACATCAGGTATAACACTGTGGATCAAACAAGTACATCAGATATAACACTGTGGATCAAACAAGTATATCAGGTATAACACTGTGGATCAAACAAGTACATCAGATATAACACTGTGGATCAGAACAAGTATATCAGATATAACACTGTGGATCAGACAAGTACAACAGATATCACACTGTGGATCAGACAACTATATCAGATATAACACTGTGGATCAGACAAGTACATCAGGTATAACACTGTGGAACAAACAAGTACATCAGCTATCACACTGTGGATCAGACAAGAACATCAGGTATAACACTGTGGATCAAACAAGTACATCAGATATAACACTGTGGATCAAACAAGTATATCAGGTATAACACTGTGGATCAAACAAGTACATCAGATATAACACTGTGGATCAGAACAAGTATATCAGATATAACACTGTGGATCAGACAAGTACAACAGATATCACACTGTGGATCAGACAACTATATCAGATATAACACTGTGGATCAGACAAGTACATCAGGTATAACACTGTGGATCAGACAAGTACATCAGGTATAACACTGTGGATCAGACAAGTACAACAGATATCACACTGTGGATCAGACAAGTATATCAGATATAACACTGTGGATCAGACAAGTACATCAGGTATAACACTGTGGATCAGACAAGTACAACAGATATAACACTGTGGATCAGACAAGTACATCAGGTATAACACTGTGGATCAGACAAGTACATCAGATATAACACTGTGGATCAGACAAGAACATCAGGTATAACACTGTAGATCAGACAAGTATATCAGATATAACACTGTGGATCAGACAAGAACATCAGGTATAACACTGTAGATCAGACAAGTATATCAGATATAACACTGTGGATCAGACAAGTACAACAGATATAACACTGTGGATCAGACAAGTACAACAGATATAACACTGTGGATCAGACAAGTACAACAGATATAACACTGTGGATCAGACAAGTACAACAGATATAACACTGTGGATCAGACAAGTACATCAGGTATAACACTGTGGATCAGACAAGAACATCAGGTATAACACTGTGAAACAAACAAGTACATCAGATATCACACTGTGGATCAGACAAGTACAACAGATATAACACTGTGGATCAGACAAGTACAACAGATATAACACTGTGGATCAGACAAGTACATCAGATATAACACTGTGGATCAGACAAGTACATCAGATATCACACTGTGGATCAGACAAGTACAACAGATATAACACTGTGACTCTGATATGACAAAGAATTTCAGATCACTGTTGTCATTCCTGTCCTCAGGAATAAAAGGTTACTACACATGCCAGCAGAGTAGGCTTGCATGACAGGCGTATACCGCCATGAATTACACATGCACAGCTACATAAACAATTACGCACACACACAAACACACACTCATGCAAACACACACACACACACACACACACACGTTGCGTCACTATCAGCTAATGAAATAAACATCAATACCAGGCAACATCATTTAACCAATTTGAAATGTAAGAACCTACAGTACAGTTCACTTCAGCAGACCCTATTAGCAAAGGGGTGTACTAGAGGTTGTTTCCACATATGCACACTGACTGCACTCAGACCATACATTCTGCTTTGAGTCAGTGCGTTGACTTCACATTAGTCCCATAGAGAGGACTAGGTGGTCTTACAGCGAGCCACACACAGCCAAGGGCTCTGGGTCCAAGGGTCCGTATTACAGCACCAGAATCTGATGCCAGTAGAAGTGATCCAATTTAATGACCGTCATTACACCCCACAATACCATATCAGAGCTATCAGAGCCCAGCCAGAGGACACAAACACACACACACACATACACACACATACACACACGTACACACACACACACACACACAACCCTATCAGTGTTCAGACCATGGTGGTGAATGCCATGCTTTGGTACGTCTGAATTACACAACTCCAGGGCCATGACTAACATTGTTCTAGTCCATTTCTGCGTCCAAAATGGCACACTGTTACCTATTTAGTGCACTACTTTTAACCAGGACCCATAGGGCTCTTGTCAAAAGTAGTGCACTACATAGGGAATAGGGTGTGAATTGGCACGCAGATGATAACTGTTAATGTAAGCGATGGAACAGATGCCCAGGGTAAAATGAACAACAAACAAGTCCAGTTAACCGTCAAGGTAGAGTGGCTTCGACCAGTCAGAGGGGCTATCACCAGGACAAGAGCATGGGGTGTGTTTGTGTTTAGTTGTACTGTTATGTTTGTGGAACTGAGGATATGTTGTGTGGCGTTGTTTTGTGTTGCGTTGCGTTGTGTTGTTTTGCATTGTGTTGTTCTGTGTTGCGTTATGTTGTGTTGTTTTGTGCTGTGTTGTTTTGTGTTGTGCTGCATTGTTAAGCATTAGTATACGGTGGCCCTGAAGGCAGAAGTAGCTTTGTGAACACACAAAAAGCTACTTTGCCCCTCAGGGCCACCGTAGTAATACGATTTGACTGAAGTGTTGTGTTGTTGTGTTGTGTTTTGTCATGTTGGGATGGTTTGTTTGACTGCATTGTTATGTTGCTTTGCGTTGTGTTTAGTCTGTTTGTGTTTGTCTGCAGTGTGATTTATTTTCAAGGCCTGTGTTTATAAAGCCGACAACCACAGCATTCAACTTGAAAAGCGATCCAGTATGGTAATAAAAGGCAATCAACAAAACAAACAAATATGTGTTTATGTAAGTAAACAGAAAACTGTTGGAGAAAAGCATAGATAAATACAACAACTCCAATATTTAACTAGGCAAGTCAGTTAAGAACAAATTCTTATTTACAATGACGGCCTACCAAAAGGTAAAAGGCCTCCTGCGGGGGCTGGAATAAAAAAATAAAATACAAATATAGGAAAAACACACATCACGACAAGAGAGACACCACAACACTACATAAAGAGAGACCTAAGACAACAACATAGCATGGCAGCAACACATGACAACACAGCATGGTAGCAACACAACATAACAACATCATGGTAGCATCACATCATGGTAGCAACACAACATGGTAGCAACACATCATGGTAGCAACACAACATGGTAGCAGCACAACATGGTAGCAGCACAAAACATGGTACAAACATTATTGGGCACAGACAACAGCACAAAGGGCAAGAAGGTAGAGACAACAATACATCACGCGAAGCAGCCACAACTGTCAGTAAGAGTGTCCATTATTGAGTCTTTAAGTACCATGTACTAACACAAATAAAACTTCTCCAGTATCCACTTTTCTCTCTCTCTTCTCTCTCTGTCTCTCTCTCGACAGAGGAAATTAAACATGTGCCCCTAGCCCTCACACACAACCCTCACTCACTCCTGTAAAATGCTAGCTGCATCTTTGAGCAATTTTGATTCTGTTAGGCCTGGGATTCCCTCGCCACAGATGAATCCAATTTACAGCATTTTTTGGTGTTCTTTGCCAGATCCCAGCTCCCTGCCACCACTGCATGCCGTCTCTGTCTCCGGGCTCGGGATCGGGCTCAGTCCAAACCCTGACAGGACAACAGACCCCATCTGCAGCTCCAGCTATATGACTGTGGCCTTGACCCGAGCCACCGGGTGCTAAGCTCCAGGACGGTTGATTGAAATGCACCACACTTGAGAACATCAGCGCCTTGTATCCATTGAAATAATAAGCTGAACCGGAGAGCCGTTTCTCTTTGAGCTGTGGCCAAGGCATCTGAATCCACTCTGCCCAAATGAGGGCTTATTTTTCAAAGCCTGCCTCTCATGTGCGCCGTCCCCGGCCACAGCCCCGACCCTGCACCCGTGCCTCTGTCGGTGTGTGTGTGCACATATACGCGCGTGTGTGTGTGTGTGTGTGTGTGTGTTTTGAAAACGTGCTGATCACTACCATGGGTAAACTGTTTATTTGGTGAGTCAGAAGTTCCGAGGAAGTTGTGTGTTCACACTTTGGTCAGGCCTGAAACTGCCTCCCCTCCTCTCTTTTCTCCTCCCCTCCCCTCCTCTCTTTCCAGTTAACTTTCTTCCTTTCTTTCCCTAAAAAAGGAACTGATACCTATATCTAGGACTTGGCATCAAAATTATTTATTGAAGTTAGCTAAAAAATGAAAGGGCTACACTGCTCTCATCACTTGGAGTTGAATGTTATTAGATATGATAGTAATCAGACATTTATGATTGTCATTACGTACTTGCTGGACTTAACAACCTTTTAAAGATGGTATTTCTGCCATCAGAGTGTCTATGATGTGGTTATCAAACCAGGACACAGTTATGTTCCTAATCACATCAGATACCCTATGACAGCGGTTCCCAAACTAGGGGTTGCAACCCCATATGGGGTTGCTTGATATGAAAATGGGGTCGCGGGAGAATTTCCAAAAGCCTGGTGTGATTATGGTTTGCCTGGTGTGATATTTAATAAATAAAATATTATATTATAATAACAAGCTTAAACCACACCTTAACACCACGCACAAGGAACATGCCTAGAAACCCAAGGCTTTTCGAAAGAAAGCTAGATTAACTAAATACAATTCAAAAAAGGTTAACTCTTTAGTATTATGCCAGTTTACGTATTTGCTTATGGTCTTGCCTACGCCTAGCGAACAGTTTTTTAAATTATATGAGAAAAAATGTTTTCATTTAATTTGGAACGGCAAGCCAGACAAAATTAAACGGGCCTATTTATATAATGAATATGAATTCGGAGGACAGAAATTATTAAATATTAAAGCATTAGACCTATCACTAAAAGCTTCAGTCATACAAAAGTTAAATCCGAACTGGTTCTCTAGCAAACTAGTAAGATTGCCTCACCCCATGTTCAAGAATGGTATTTTTCCCTTTATTCAGATTACAACCGCTCACTTTCAGTTATTTGAAAAGGAAATCATCTCCCAAATATCACTATTTCAATGTAATCCTCCAGAAACGACAGAACAAATAATGCAACAAATATTGTGGTTAAACTCAAATATAATAATTGATAAAAAGCCAGTATTTTTTGAGAAAATGTTAAAAAAGGTATAATCTTCGTAACATATATCATAGATAGGACTGGTGGAGTTATGTTGCACATGCAGCTAACATAAACATATGGAGATGTCTGCTCTACCCAAAATTACAACCAAATAATTGCAGCGTTACCGCAAAAATGGAAGAGGAAAGTCGAAGGGGGAAAAAGTAAGGAACTTGTCTGTCAGCCCTGCATTAAAGAACATAATTGGTTAAAGAAAATTGTGATTAATAAAAAAATTATACCAGTTTAATTTAAGAACCAAAGGATTGACAGCCGTCCCATATAGATTGCAAAATAGATTTTTGACGTACCGTTTCCATGGCATAGTGTTTATGAACTGATACGCAAAATTATGCCTGATTCAAAACTTTGAATCTTTCAATTTAAATTATTATACAAAATTCTTGCTACAAATAGAATGGTATTTATATGAGGGATACAATCTTCCCAGCTCTGCAGATTTTGCTACAAAGAGAAATAATCATTAGATCATTTGTTTTGGTACTGTCCATTTGTAGCTTGTTTTTGGTCACAGGTCCAGGAATGGCTGAAGAATTGCAAAATTGACCTGGAGCTAACCCTGCAGATAGCACTACTGGGTGATCTGAAATGTCATAGTCAATCGATCAATAATATAATAATACTTTTAGCAAAAATTATTATTTTCAATTTACAATCTGTAGAAACAATGAGAATAGAAGGGTTCAGAACTTTTGTGAAACATCACAGTACAGTTGAAAAATATATGGGAAATAGAAATACAATATGGACGGTGTTAAGAGATAGATGGGTGGTGTTGAATGAAGCTGAAGGATGGGACTAATAACAACTAACAACAACTAATAACAGCAAGATAACTAATGTAGGGCATTCTGTGTCCATAATAAGTATATAGGTTAAGGTTGAGAGTTTTTGTGAAGGAGCATAGTTGGAGAGATATGGCATATAGAAGCAAACCGGATGGACATCATGAAAATGATCGGAGTGGTTGAGGGTAGATGCAGTTCAAGAGTAAAAACAAGCAAAATATAATTATTGTAAAATTGAGTGTGTCCATAAAATGTGTATACAGTTGAAGTCAGAAGTTTACATACACTTAGGTTGGAGTCATTAAAACTAGTTTTTCAACCACTCCACAAATTTCTTGTTAACAATCTATAGTTTTGGCAAGTCGGTTAGGACATCTACTTTGTGCATGACACAAGTCATTTTTCCAACAATTGTTTACAGACAGATTATTTCACTTATAATTCACTGTATCACAATTCCAGTGGGTCAGAAGTTTACATACACTAAGTTGACTGTGCCTTTAAACATCTTGGAAAATTCCAGAAAATTATGTCATGGCTTTAGAAGCTTCTGATAGGCTAATTGACATAATTTTAGTCAATTGGAGGTGTACCTGTGGATGTATTTCAAGGCCTACCTTCAAACTCAGTGCCTCTTTGCTTGACATCATGGGAAAATCAAAAGAAATCAGCCAAACCTCAGAAACATTTTTGTAGACCTCCACAAGTCTAGTTCATCCTTGGGAGCAATTTCCAAACGCCTGAAGGTACCACGTTCATCTGTACAAACAATAGTACGCAAGTATAAACACCATGGGACCACGCAGCCGTCATACCGCTAAGGAAGGAGACGCGTTATGTCTCCTAGAGATGAACGTACTTTGGTGCGAAAAGTGCAAATCAATCCCAGAACAACAGCAAAGGACCTTGTGAAGATGCTGGCGGAAACAGGTACAAAAGTATCTATATCCACAGTAAAACAAGTCCTATATCGACATAACCTGAAAGGCCACTCAGCAAGGAAGAAGCCACTGCTCCAAAACCGCCATAATTAAGCCAGACTACGGTTTGCAACTGCACATGGGGACAAAGATTGTACTTTTTGGAGAAATGTCCTCTGGTCTGATGAAACAAAAATAGAACTGTTTGGCCATAATGACCATCATTATGTTTGGAGGAAAAAGGGGGCTTCTTGCAAGCCGAAGAACACCATCCTAACCATGAAGCACGGGGGTGGCAGCGTCATGCTGTGGGGGTGCTTTGCTGCAGGAGGGACTGGTGCACATCACAAAATAGAGGGCATCATGAGGAAGGAATATTATGTGGATATATTGAAGCAACATCTCAAGACATCAGTCAGGAAGTTAAAGCTTGGTCGCAAATGGGACAATGACCCCAAGCATACTTCTAAAGTTGTGGCAAAATGGCTTAAGAACAACAAAGTCAAGGTATTGGAGTGGCCGTCACAAAGCCCTGATTTCAATCCTATAGAAAATTTGTGGGCAGAACTGAAAAAGCGCGTGCGAGCAAGGAGGCCTACAAACCTGACTCAGTTACACCAGCTCTGTCAGGATTAATGGGCCAAAATTCACCCAACTTATTTTGGGAAGCTTGTGGAAGGCTACCCAAAACGTTTGACCCAAGTTAAACGATTGAAAGGCAATGCTTCCAAATACTAATTGAGTGTATGTAAACTTCTGACCCACTGGGAATGTGATGAAAGAAATAAAAGCAGAAATAAATAATTCTCTCTACTATTATTCTGACATTTCACATTCTTAAAATAAAGTGGTGATCCTAACTGACCTTAGACAGTGAATTATATTACTAGGATTAAATGTCAGGAATTGTGAAACTGAGTTAAAATGTATTTGGCTAAGATGTATGTAAACCTCCGACTTCAACTGTATATATAAATGTGTATATGTGTATATATATATTTGAGAGAAAAAAAACATGCGGGATTGGAAGTGATGCTGACAATTACATTGATGGAAGTTATAATCTATCTACAATATTAAAGCTGATCTACCCCCCAAATTTTTTTACAAATTAATAATAATTATAATTCAGGCATCATTTTGTATAGCACAGGCTATGAAACCACACACCATTGCAGAGACTTTGAAAATAATCTAAATGAAAATGATTCTAATATAAAAGTTAAAATTCAACCAGAGAGCGCCCTTAGGTAGTGGGAAAAGGCCACACTTCACCGTTGCACTTGAATTATTATTATATAAGTCCGCTATGCTATGAAACCACATACTATTGCAGAGACTTTGATATTACCGGCCGCAATTTACATGGTGAAAACAATGTGTGGGGAGGCAGAGGCACAGAAACTCACATCAATACCTTTGGCAGATAACACTGTGAAACGAAGAATTGATGCATTGCTAGCAGTCAAGAGGAACCTCTGACTGAACGACAGCATATGCTCTCCAAATGGACGTAAGCTGTGAGGGTTGAGATGCCCATGCGTTGACTTTAGTTCGCTACATGCTCAGTGTGCTGCGTGGCTATATTGACGAAAAACATTCCATATGGGATCGAATGGTGGGCTTTTGCACAGATGGGGCTCCATCTATGGTGGGACAGCGCGCAGGCCTCTGCACTCTAGTTATGAATGTGTCTCCCTCTGCCATATGGACGGATTGTATGATACACAGAGCGCAACTGGGGGCAAAAGAGCTGAGCACAGAACTCAGAGATTTACTGCAGCAGGTAACTTCGATTGTAAACTACATCAAACCACATCCACTGCTGTCCCGCCTGTTCGCAAAACTATTTGGAGATATGGGATCAGAGCATGACAATTTGTTATTTCACACCGAGGCTCGGTGGTTATCGAGGGGGAGAGTGTTGGAAAGATTTTTCAAATTGAGAGAGGAACTGTTGTCATTCACAATGAGTAATGAAAATAAAATGTGCCTCCTTGCCTATGTAACAGACACATCATTTGGGAAACCGAACGAACTGAACGCAAGCATGCAGGGGAAATACAAAAACGTTCTACAGATAAGTGACCGTGTCAGTGGATTCAGAGGAAAGATTTCTTATTGGAGAGAGTCTTTCAAAAGCGAACCATACCAGCTTCTCTTGGCTGTGCAAATTTCTAACAGACAACAGCATCAGTGAGCGTCCCACACGAGTGATGACTGCTCACCTCCAAAGCTTAGAAAGAGCACTTTGGGACTTACTCCCAGACTTGGAAATGAAAAAGTATGACTGGGTGCGAAATCCATTTGACTGTGATCCTGGCTCAGTTGACATGCCGGCGAGTGAAATTGAACAGCTGATCGAGCTGTCATGTGACCAAATGCTGCAGACAACGCATTCACGGGTCACTACCGAGGAGTTTTGGTCTCTGACTCAAAGGGAATACCATGCCGTCTTCCTCCAAGCATTAAAACCCTATGGTACCCTTCGCCAGCTCATATCTGTGTGAAGCTGGATTCAGTGCTCTCGTCTAAAAACCAAATATCAATCCAGGTTGGATGTGACAGCAGAGATGAGATGCGCACTGTCGACCATACCCCCAGACTTTGAGAAGCTCCGACGCGACATGCATCAAGCACACCCTTCTCATTGAGTGAGAAAAGAGACGATCAGAAAAAAGAGACAATCAGAAATTGTCTGACTAATTTGCAATTGACTGTCATAGCCCCACATTAAAAGTATGTGACGGGGAGTTGAGAAGACAATCATAAATACTGTTAGAATGTTTTTATATTGACTGCCATAGCCTCAAATAAAAAAGTAAACGTTGGCTGTTAATTACGATTTTTTTTTCACATGGTTGGGGTCACGAGAATTTTCAGATATTAAAATGTTTGGGAACCCTTGCCCTATGAGGTGAGGTTGAAGAATATTACGCATCCACCACACAATCTGTTCCCAACCCATCCACTCACTCTCCAATCCACTAAGAAATGTATTTACAACATCTGACATGAGTTTGGATTTAAAAGGCCAAGTTGAGGCTCCCCTTTTTCCATGCTCATTTATCCATTAGGATCCTCACTGCTTCTCAGTACTGCTTGGGACTGTGTAGCCACCATCAGTCTGCGTCAGGGTGGGTCCAGACACACTATATTACAGATCACAGTGGGTTTGTTGTTTGAACACATTCATGTGAATGAATACCTGTCTTTGGCATAGTTTGATCTGATCACTTCACACAGACAGCCCACAGAGAGAGGGGGAGCGAGCGAGAGAGAGAGAGAGAGAGAGAGAGAGAGAGAGAGAGAGAGAGAGAGAGAGAGAGAGAGAGAGAGAGAGAGAGAGAGAGAGAGATAAGGAAAGAGAGAGAGAGAGAGAGAGAGAGGAGATTGTGTGAAATCAAAGAGGTCATGAAGGGGAAAACTATTAATCACCCCTTTACATGTGAGGAGGAGGACAGACAGGGAGAAAGAGTGAGAGAAAGAGAGAGAGAGGGTGAAAGAGAAAGAACGAGAAAGAGAGAGAGAGAGAGAGAGAGAGAGAGAGAGGGAGAGAGAGAGAGAGAGAGAGAGAGAGAGAGAGAGAGAGAGAGAGAGAGAGGGGAAAAAGACGTCACAGCAATCTGCGTCCTCAGCACAGCGGCGTCTGATGTGGTCTGGCAGCTAGTTCACACACCCAAACCAGAGCCACACATTGGCTTCACATACTGTATCTCTGGAGGGAGGGAGGGAGGGAGGGAGAATAAAGGGAAGAACGAGTGTTTTATGCGTTTACTCAGAGAGGCAGTGCCAGAATCTTCAGACCACATATCTTCTGTCATACCGTATTGCTGACCCAGTCACATGGTAATGATTGATGAGAGACATGATGAACTAAAATAAACCAATCTTACAGTCACTCACTCAGATGAAGGAGACGGCCTTCTCTTCAATGGCTGGAGTAGCTTCAGACCCCCCCTCCTCTCCTTCGCTCGCTCTCCTTCTCCTTATTTAGTAAAGGGTTGGACAAATTATTTCTCATTCAGAATGCTCTTATCAAAGCATTAGTGATCAGTTTGAGTTCTGCTTAGTTTACCTTTCAAATCTTTGATAATCTGATGATACAGTAATCTGATGATGAACATCAGCAGTCACACAGTGTTTCTCTCTCTCTCTCTCAATTCATTTCAATTTCAATTCAATTTAAGGGGCTTTATTGGCATGGGAAACGTATGTTAACATTGCCAAAGCAAGTGAAGTAGATAGTAAACAAAAGTTAAATAAACAATAAAAATGAACAGTAAATATTACACTCACAAAAGTTCCAAAAGAATAAAGACATTTCAAATGTCATATTATGTATAATAATATAATAATATGCCATTTAGCAGACGCTTTTATCCAAAGCGACTTACAGTCATGCGTGCATACATTTTTGTGTATGGGTGGTCCCGGGGATCGAACCCACTACCTTGGCGTTACAAGCGCCGTGCTCTACCAGCTGAGCTACAGAGGGCCACATGTATATATACAGTGTTGTAACAATGTGCAAATAGTTCAAGTACAAATGGGAAAATAAATAAACATAAATATGGGTTGTATTTACTATGGTGTTTGTTCTTCCCTGGTTGCCCTTTTCTTGTGGCAACAGATCACAAATCTTGCTGCTCTGATGGCACACTGTGGTATTTCACCCAGTAGATAAGGGAGTTTATCAAAATTGGGTTTATTTTCGAATTCTTTGTGGATCTCTGTAATCTGAGAGAAATATGTGTCTAATATAGTTATACATTTGGCAGGAGGTTAGGAAGTGCAGCTCAGTTTCCACCTCATTTTGTGGGCAGTGTACACCTAGCCTGTCTTCTCTGGAGAGCCAAGTCTGCCTACGGCAGCCTTTATCAATAGCAAGGCTTTGCTCACTGAGTCTGTACATAGTCAAAGCTTTCCTTAAGTTTGGGTCAGTCACAGTGGTCAGGTATTCTGCCACTGTGTACTCTCTGTTTAGGGCCAAATAGCATTCCAGTTTGCTCAATTTTTTGGTTAATTCTTTCCAAAATGTCAAGTAATTATCTTTTTGTTTTCTCATCATTTGGTTGGGTCTAATTGTGACTCGTTTCAGGAAACGTATATGTCCCAAGTCACTACTATCAAAATGCGTTTTTTGACAGAAATGCCTTCTAGAACATGTGAACTTTCACATGCCTTAATAACAAACTTGTGTTCCATCCATAAATACGAACAAAATTGTTAAATTTCGAGCCTAGTTGGTTTAGCCACGGAAAAAGACAGGAACATTCCCGTTAGCCATGATTGGCTGAGATAATGGATGGGCTGGACATGCCGGGAGATGAGTTTGGATTGGTCTGCCATGTAGCACGCTTCTGTCTATAACGTGAGCTATTCAGTATGCGTTGACAGTCCTTTCTACCGCACCATTTTTGAAAGATATAAACTACAAAAGTTTTTCTCAACAACATGGATGCCCTGAATTTAGCAGGCGCTATCAACACATCAGTTGGAAAAAGTAATGGGCTACTTTCTGCACACGCCACGGACAGTGTGAACCGGAGTGACTTGACACAACGCTGGCCAAACAAGATGTAGCTACAAACAAAATGGAGTTAAATGGTTCCAGTCTGCCGTGAAGTGTTCATCCATGTATACGGGTAAGAGTCTAGCTACATTTTCAGATATAAGTTTCTAATTTTGTCAGAAATGTGTTTTTATTGCAAGTTAAAGCGTACTGTTAGTTAGCTAGCAAACGTTAGCTTGCTTGCTCGCTAGCAAACGTTACATGTATGATCTGTGTAGTAATATTATTTGAATCAGAAAACCATTTGCATTGCTAGTTATAGCCTAATGTTAGCTAGCCAACATTGAATCTAGTTTGTTAGCTTTAGCTACCTGCAGATTCATACTACAGCTATGACAATGTTTGTATTGGTAGTAGTATGAGTTGGGATTATGCCGGTTCATTGTTTAGCTAAGTAGCTACCTAGCTAGCTACATGTCTAAACAAAAGACTCCACTTCGGCCGGATTATTACATGACCCAGGTGTGTCTAGGGGTGATTACGGCCATCTATTGTATTTCATGAACATATGTACATGTCTAGACAATAGTGACCCATCCACGTAGCTAGATGTGGCTGGGGGGTGGTTATAGCATTTCCTTCACACGACCCATCAATTTAGACAAGTGTGTCGGGTAAGCGTCATCTAATAATTTTAAAATATTAATAAAATATTTTTATCTGGACACTTTCTGTTTTTGATATTGCTACTATGCAAGTAACCACTTCACTGTACCGATTACACCTTATGTATCCTGTGCATGTGACAAATTAACTTATTTTATTTTATATAGCGTGTATTTACCACATGGCCTCACATGTGAATCCTTAAAGAGATGGGTGGGGCTAAGGCTTAATAGGGTATGAACGGTGCTGAATGGGTGTAGACAAAGGCCTCCCGAGAGGCGCAGCGGTCTAAGGTACTGCAACGCAGTCCTAGAGGCATCACTACAGACCCGAGTTTGATCCTGGTTAGATTCCAGGCTGTATCACAACCAGCCGTGATTGGGAGTCCCATAGGGCAGCGCACAATTGGCCCAGCGTCGTCCGGGTCAGGGGAGGGTTTGGCCGGGGAAGCTTTACAAGTAGGCCGTCATTGTAAATAAGAATTTGTTCTTAACTGATTTGCCAGTTAAATAAAGGTACAAAAAAGAAGAGCTCTCCAGTAGGTACCAAAACGTTCAAGGGCCATTTTTTCAAAAGTGGGGTTACAAGTTTATCTACTTTCCCATTGTTCCTCAACTGCAGTGTACGATATACAATTTTCTAGCTCTGAGTCTCTACTTTTATCCAATGTAAAAAACACAGTTTAAAATGTTGCTACATAAGACAGAATCGAGGCGGTCTGTCACAATGGTGTTGCAGTCCTGGGGCTCGGTGGGGTCTGTTTGTGAACAGAGCCCCAGGTCCAGCTTGCTTAGGGGACTCTTCTATAGGTTAATATCTCTGTAGGTGATGGCTTTGTTATGGAAGGTTTGGGAATCGCTTCCTTTTAGGTGCTTGTAGAATTTAACGGCTCTTTTCTGGATTTGGATAATTAGCGGGTATCGTCCTAATTCTGCTCTGCATGCATTATTTGGTGTTTACCGTTGTACACAGAGGATGTTTATGCAGAATTCTGCATGCAGTCTCAATTTGGTGTTTGTCCCATTTTGTGAATTCTTGGTTGGTGAGCGAACCCCAGAACTCACAACCATAAAGGGCAATGGGTTCTATAACTGTATCAAGTAATTTGGATGTCGAATTTTAGAAGGCCCTTCTTGCGTAGAAGGCCCTTCTTGCCTTGTCTCAGATCGTTCGCAGCTTTATGGAAGTTACCTGTGATGCTGATGTTGAGGCCGAGGTAGAGTATGTAACGTTTTTTGTGTGCTCTAGGGCAACGGTGTCTAGATGGAATTTGTATTTGTGGTCCTGGCAACTGGACCTTTTTTTGAACAACCGTATTTTTGTCTTACTGAGATTTACTGTCAGGGCCCAGGTCTGACAGGATCTGTGAAGACGATTTAGGTGCTGCTGAAGGCCCTCCTTGGTTGGGGACAAAAGCACCAGGACAGCAAACAGCAAACATCAGCAAACAGTTGACTTCAGATTCTAGTAGGGTAGGCCGGGTGCTGCAGACTGTTCTAGTGCCCTCGCTAATCCGTTGATATATATGTTGAAGAGAGTGGGGCTCAAGCTGCATCCCTGTCTCACCCTACGGCCCTGTGGAAATAAATGTGTGTGTTTTTTGCCGATTTTAACTGCACACTTGTTGTTTGTGTACACATATTTTTAAATGTTGTATGTTTTTCCACCAACACCGTTTTCTATACATTTGTATAGCAGACACGAGGCTTCTTCAGAGGAGGAAGGGGAGGACCATCCTCCTCAGTGAATTTCAGAAAAATACAAATTGTGAAACATTAAAAAAAGTTATCCTTTTAAGATAAAACAATATTAAATATACTCACGTCACCAAATCATTGATTAAAACACACTGTTTTGCATTGAAGGTCTACAGTAGCCTCAACAGCACTCTGTAGGGTAGCACCATGGTGTAGCTAGCTTCCGTCCTCCTCTGGGTACATTCTTCAATACAAAACCTAGGAGGCTCATGGTTCTCACCCCCTTCCATAGACTTACACAGTAATTATGACAACTTCCGGAGGAAGTCCTCCAACCTATCAGAGCTCTTGCAGCATTAACTGACATGTTGTCCACCCAATCAAAGGATCAGAGAATTAATTGAGTACTGAAAGCATGAGCTACAGCTAGCTAGCACTGCAGTGCATAAACTGTGGTGAGTAGTTGACTCAAAGAGAGAGAAAGACAATAGTTTAACAGTTTTGAACAAATTAATTTCTTAAAAATTAAGGAGAAGCGAGAAAGAGAGAGAGCTAGTTATATTTTGTTCTATTTTTTTTCCACTTTCACTTAGCTAGCAAATGCAGCTAGCTAGTTTAGCCTACTCAAACACCCTGCTCGCTCAAACAGAGAGGGATGCTATGTTAGCTAGCTGGCTATGGCTATTCAAACACTGGAACTCTTCCAAGTCAAGGTAAGCTTTTGATTTTATTACTTTATTGCCACCGGGGCCCGCCGGTGTAACTGCTAAACTGCTTGCTGACTGTACACTGTTCTGCATGATTGTAGCGGGTTTACTTAAACGTCAGTGCTAGTAGCAATGTTGACTAGCTATGACGTTAGCTGATAGGGTGACAACGATATATGCTTTGTGTAGCGGTTTGTGGTTATGATATGAAGGTTTGGCTTGGAAAGGTTTTTTCGCCCGTTCACAGACAGCTGATGTGTTGTACACTGAAGTTCACAAGCAAAGGGAAAAGGTGAGAGATGGAGAGCACGTAGATGCGATAAATAATTATTCAACGAGCAAAATGATCATGCTGTTTGTATGTGGCTGCTATGAAAGGGAACTGTGTTTGTGTGTGATCAGGGGTGTATTCATTCCGTTAATTCTGTTGAAAAAACGTTTCTTAAACAGAAGCAAATGGAACGAAACTGGGATAAACATACCTGAATTTGTCCAATAGAAACTCTTGTTTGCAACTGTTGGACTAAAGATGACACCCTAGATCACCTAGATGCAGGCATGAGTGTGCAAGGTGGTATTGAATGGGTCACTGTCTGTTACCTGAGTATCATGTAGTAGCCTAAACCTATTGATGTTACATTGAGCTGGGTATGCTGTAATAGAAATAAGGCCATGCTCATAAAAAACAAAGCATGAGAAGACTTTTCCTTTGTTTTGGTTTGTTTGTTTGTTTGTCAATTAGGGTGTGCAGGGTGAATACGTGGTCTGTCGTACTGTAATTTGGTAAAAAGCTAATTTGACATTTGCTCAGTACATTGTTTTTTTCTCTCTCTCTCTCTCTCTCTCTCTCTCTCTCTCTCTCTCTCTCTCTCTCTCTCTCTCTCTCTCTCTCTCTCTCTCTCTCTCTCTCTCTCTCTCTCTCTCTCTCTCTCTGTCTCTCTCTCTCTCTCTCTCTCTCTCTCTCTCTCTCTCTCTCTCCTCTCTATGTCTGTGTCTGTGTCTGTGTCTGTGTCTGTGTCTGTGTCTCTGTCTCTCTCTCTCTGCAGTGTATTCCTTTGTTCAACGTCTCTACAACACACAAGCTACAGCCCACTTTATTGCTCTACTGGCCGATTATGTGTATCCTATTATGAAAGGAAATCAACATCCCCCATTGCATTTGTATAATTGATAAATGCCCAAATCCTTTGGAGGTAGTTCTCATATAAAATCAGTAGTGTTTTAATCATTAAAATGTGTTAATACAGAGGGTTTTCTTCAGAGGTAGCTAGTTCTAATTTAAGAGCAGCAGTGTCTAAAATGCGTCCCAAATGGCACCCTATTCCTTACATAGTGCACTACTTTTGACCAGAGCAGTATGGGTAATAAACTATATAGAGAATAGGGTATCATTTGGGACATACCCTAAAATGTTAATAAACTGAGTTTTCATCTAAGAGCAGTATAGTGTCTAATTGGTGAGTTGTTGAAAAGCACCATTACCTCCCCGGAGAACGTTCCACAGTCATACGGAGGATGATTCACTTTCAATTAAATCCTACAGTTTATTTAAATTGAATGCGTTATTTAAGTCCAAATCATGGGGGTGGGGTTCTAAAATACCATGACTCCATTAGATACTGAACGTGTTATTCTGTCTACGGACATAAAGAACGATATGAGAAAGAGATATCTGGAATGGAAAAACAATGGATGTGAAAATAGACTGTTGGATCTGACGTGGGGAATGATGGAATAAATAATGTCTTCAGCAAAGAAAATAATAACATTCCGAATAACGATGACCTGAATTATTGTTTATATTTGTATATTTTAAATACTATTTGATTGAATAATT
This sequence comes from Coregonus clupeaformis, assembly GCF_020615455.1. Classification (NCBI taxonomy): domain Eukaryota; kingdom Metazoa; phylum Chordata; class Actinopteri; order Salmoniformes; family Salmonidae; genus Coregonus; species Coregonus clupeaformis. The sequence continues at coordinate 6,715,237 of NC_059227.1, read as the reverse complement.
TGAAACAATAAAATTAGACACATTGTGTATCTACTAGTATCTGGGGACCTTCACTATTCCAATCCAACACATAAACAGACCTGTACTGCAGGCATGAGATATGATATGTATGAAATATGTTAAACACGTGATTACCCTACATTGGAAACATAGGTTGAGATAAGAGAAAGGACTACTGGATACTTGGTAACCAATATGAACATTGAATCTGTGGTGCTTTGCATCTTTCATCCATGTACATTGTATGGAATTCCAAATGTTTTTTTAAATTAAATGTTCTCATCCTTTTCAGTATGTATCTTTTGTGTAATCTACATAGAACACATTTCCATGACTGACCTCCCCTCATCTACAACTTAGACTTCACGTAACTCTTGCACGATTCTTGCCATTCTCCTTCGACCTCTCTCATAAAAAAGCTGTTTTTGCCAAGAGGACTGCCGCTGACTTGAAGTTTTTTGTTTGTCGCACCATTCTCGGTAGACACTATCGTGTGTGAAAAGCCCAGGTGGCTGGCTGTTTCTGAGATACTGGAAACGGCGCGCCTGGCTTCGATGATCACACCATGCTCAAAGTTGCTTAGGTCACTCGTTTTGCCCATTCTAACGTTGAATTGAACAGTAACTGAATGCCTTAATGCCTGTCTGCCTGCTTCATATAGCAAGCCACGGCCACTTGACTCACTGTCTGTAGGATCGAACCATTTTCGTGAACGGGGTGGTGTACCTAATACACTGGCCACTGTGTATATATTTCCACACTATGAGGTTGGAATAATCTGGGAAATTGTAAACGTGATGATAATGCCCTTCTAGTGTAAGAGCTGTTTGAAAAGACCGCCTGAAATTTCTGCCTGTTTTGGTGGGATGGAGTTTTGACCTTCCATGATGACGTCACCAGACAGTAAATTACGAGACAGTCCTAGTAAAATTACTGCTTGAGAAATTGCTCTTTACAAATAAATTATTTTTGTTTCATTTTGACAATTTTAATTGAAAACAATCACAGTAAGGTACTTACAGTTGAAGTTGGAAGTTTACATACACCTTAGCCAAATAAATTTAAACTCAGTTTTCACAATTCCTGACATTTAATCCTAGTAAAAATTCCCTGTTTTAGGTCAGTTAGGATCACCACTTTATTTTAAGAATGTGAAATGTCAGAATAATATAGAGAGAATGATTTATTTATTTCATCACATTCCCAGTGGGTCAGAACCAATTAGTATGTGGTAACAGTGCCTTTAAATAGTTTAACTTGTGTCAAACGTTTCGGGTAGCATTCCACAAGCTTCCCACAATAAGTTGGGTGAATTTTGGCCCATTCCTCCTGACAGAGCTGGTGTAACTGAGTCAGGTTTGTAGGCCTCCTTGCTCGCACACGTTTTTCAGTTCTGCTCACACATTTTCTATAGGATTGAGGTCAGGGCTTTGTGATGGCCACCCCAATACCCTGACTTTTTATTTTATTTTATTTTTTTGTCATTTAGCAGACGCTCTTATCCAGAGCGACTTACAGTTAGTGAGTGCATTCATTATTTTTTATACTGGCCCCCCGTGGGAATCGAACCCACAACCCTGGCATTGCAAACGCCTCCATACAGACCTTCTCCAGATCCTTCAGGTTTCGGGGCTGTCGCTGGGCAATACGGACTTTCAGCTCCCTCCAAAGATTTTCTATTGGGTTCAGGTCTGGAGACTGGCTAGGCCACTCCAGGACCTTGAGATGCTTCTTACGGAGCCACTCCTTAGTTTCGGGTCGTTGTCATGCTGGAATCCCAACCACGACCCATCTTCAATGCTCTTACTGAGGGAAGGAGGTTGTTGGCCAAGATCTCGCGATACATGGCCCCATCCATCCTCCCCTCAATACGGTGCAGTCGTCCTGTCCCCTTTGCAGAATAGCATCCCCAAAGAATGATGTTTCCACCTCCATGTTTCACGGTTGGGGTGGTGTTCTTGGGGTTGTACTCATCCTTCTTCTTCCTCCAATCACGGCGAGTGGAGTTTAGACCAAAAAGCTCTATTTTTGTCTCATCAGACCACATTACCTTCTCCCATTCCTCCTCTGGATCATCCAGATGGTCATTGGTAAACTTCAGACGGGCCTGCACATGCGCTGGCTTGAGCAGGGGGACCTTGCGTCCGCTGCAGGATTTTAATCCATGACGGCGTAGTGTGTTACTAATGGTTTTCTTTGAAACTGTGGTCCCAGCTCTCTTCAGGTCATTGACCAGGTCCTGCCATGTAGTTCTGGGCTGATCCCTCACCTTCCTCATGATCATTGATGCCCCACGAGGTGAGATCTTGCATGGAGCCCCAGACCGAGGGTGATTGACCGTCATGTTGAACTTCTTCCATTTTCTAATAATTGCACCAACAGTTGTTGCCTTCTCACCAAGCTGCTTGCATATTGTCCTGTAGCCCATCCTAGCCTTGTGCAGGTCTACAATTTTATCTCTGATGTCCTTACACATCTCTCTGGTCTTGGCCATTGTGGAGAGGTTGGAGTCTGGAGAGTTGGAGTTTGATTGAGTGTGTGGACAGGTGTCTTTTATACATGTAACAAGTTCAAACAGGTGCAGTTAATACAGGTAATGAGTGGAGAACAGGAGGGCTTCTTAAAGAAAAACTAACAGTTCTGTGAGAGCCGGAATTCTTACTTGTTAGGCCTACTGCTGCTAGGTAGCTCTCTCTCTGCTCTCCCCCTCCCCTCTGTCTGTCCTTGATTGCAGGAGTGAAGTCTGGTGTGCGGGAGTCAGGGTTCCAGCTGCAGCTCATTCACCATAATCACCTCAGCCTTTAAGACCCAGTCAAACTTGCCACTCATCGTCAGATCATAGTCAAGACGACCATGTTAGTCTCGCTGTCGACTCAACCTGTTTGTTTTCGCTCTTTGTGTTTTTGGCCTGTTCTATTTACTTTTATCCTGTGCCACAGATTATTGGAACCTGACTCCTGCCTCCGCTTCACTCCTGCCACCACCATCCTGCTTTCCACTACCGGACCTCCCTTTTGGACTCACCACGGACACTAGGACATTACGGTACCACACCTGCCCTGACCTGGATCTGTTACCTTCCCTGTAACCTGGACTTGCTCTTCCCCTATTATTGGAAACCTGGACTAATTGAACATTGTAAATAAACCTGTTAAACCTTCTCTGGCTTGGTGTAATTGTCTGCATTTGGGTTCAAATCCAGTTAAATCATGACATTACTGGTTGGTAGGTGATCAAATACTTATGTCATGCAATAAAATGCAAATTAATTACTTAAAAATCATACAATGTGATTTTCTGGATTTTTGTTTTAGATTTAGTCTCTCACAGTTGAAGTGTACCTATGATACAAATTACAGACCTCTACATGCTTTGTAAGTAGGAAAACCTGCAAAATCGGCAGTGTATCAAATACTTGTTCTCCCCACTGTATATACTGTATTCTAGTCAAGGCCATCCTATTTAACTATTGCTGTACAGTGAGTGCATACATTATTATTTTTATTTTTTCATACTAGCCCCCCGTGGGAATCGAACCCACAACCCTGGCTTTGCAAATGCCATGCTTTACATACTGAGCTACATCTGAGCTACATCCCATATATATATATATATACATATCCTTTTTAAAAAATATATTTCCGTTTATTACTTTCCAACCCCACCACCCCTCCTCTAATTGGAGTAAACTAGTGAACAACAACGCTTAGGCCTCTACTTCCAACTTATACATACTATATACATTTTATAGACACAGTCAATTTTACAATAATTATATTTTGTTTGTTTTTACTCCTGAACTTCCTCTACCCTCAACCTCTCCGATCGTTTTCATGATGTCCATCCAGTTTGCTTCTATATGCCATATCTCTCCAACTATGCTCCTTCACAAAAGCTCTCAACCTTAACCTATATACTTATTATGGACACAGTATACTTTACATTAGTTATCTTGTTGTTATTAGTTGTTGTTAGTTGTTATTAGTCACATCCTTCAACTCCATTCAACACCTCCCATCTATCTCTTAACACCATCCATATTGGATTTTTATTTGCCATATATTTTTCAACTGTACTGTGATGTTTCACAAAAGTTCTGAACCCTTCTATTCTCATTGTTTCTACAGACTGTAAATGGAAAATAAACATTTTTGCTAAAAGTATTATTATATTATTGAGCGATTGACTATGACTTTTCAGATCACCCAGTAGTGATATCTGCAGGGTTAGCTCCAGGTAAATATTGCAATTCTTCAGTCATTCCTGGACCTGTGACCAAAAACAAGCTACAAATGGACAGTACCAAAACAAATGATCTAATGATTATGTCTCTTCGCAGCAAAATCTGCAGAGCTGGTTAGATTGTATCCCCCATATAAATAACATTCTATTGGTAGAAAGAATTTTGTATATTAATTTAAATTGAACAATTCTAAGTTTTGAATCCAGCGTCATTTTGCATATCAGTTCATAAACACTATGCCATGGAATCGGTACGTCAAAAATCTCTTCCCAACTATTTTGCAATCTATATGGGACGGCTGTCAATCCTTTGGTCCTTAAATGAAACTGGTATACTTTTTTATTTATCACAATTTTCTTTAACCAATTATGTTCTTTAATGCAGGGCCGACAGACAAGTTCCTTACGTTTTTCCCCCTTCCACTTTCCACTTCCATTTTTGCGGTAATGCTGCAATTATTTGGTTGACATTTCCATATGTTTTTGTTAGCTGCTTGTGCAACATAACTCCACCCTGCTTGTGCAACATAACTCCACCAGTCCTACATATGATATTACGAAGATTATACCTTTTTTAAACATTTTCTCAAAAAATACTGGCTTTTTATCAATTAGTATATTTGAGTTTAACCACAATATTTTTTGCATCATTTGTTCTGTCGTTTTTTGAGGATTACATTGAAATAGTGATATTTGGGAGATGATTTCCTTTTCAAATAACTGAAAGTGAGAGGTTGTAATAAAGGAAAAAGGCCATTCTTGAACATGGAGTGAGACAATCTTACTAATTTGCTAGAGAACCAGTTCGGATTTAAGTATAACTTTTGTATGACTGAAGCTTTTAGTGATAGATCGAATGCTTTAATATTTAATAATTTCTGTCCTCCGAATTCATATTCATTATATAAATAGGCCCGTTTAATTTTGTCTGGCTTGCTGTTCCAAATAAAATGGAATATTTTTTTCTCATATAATTTAAAAAACTGTTCGCTAGGCGTAGTCAAGACCATAAGCAAATAGGTAAACTGGGATAATACTAAAGAGTTCATCAGGGTAATTTTTCCACAAATAGACAGGTATTTACCTTTCCATGGTAGCAAGATCTTATCTATTTTAGCTAACTTTCTATAAAAATGTATTGGAGTGAGATCATTTATTTCATTTGGGATATGTATTCCGAGTATATCCACATCACCATCAGACCATTTTATTGGTAAACTACATGGTAATGTAAAACTCATATTTTTTAGTGATCCAATATGTAATATAGTACATTTATCATAATTTGGTTGTAATCCAGAGAGGTTAGAAAATATATCTAGATCTATGAGGCTGTGGAGGGATTCAAGTTGTGGATTTAAAAGAAAACATGAATCATCAGTGTACAATGACACCTTTGTTTTTAAGCTCTGGATTTCTAATCCCTTGATATTATTGTTGGATCTGATTTTAATAGCTAACATTTCGATGACCATAATAAATAGATATGCCGATAGTGGACAACCTTGTTTTACTCCTCTTGACAGTTTAAAACTTTTGGAGAAATAGCCATACTATACATGATTTTAACCCATTTTATAAGAGATTCTCCTAAATTGATATGCTCCAGGCATTTATATATAAACTCCAGTCGTACTTTATCAAATGCCTTTTCAAAGTGTGCTATGAATAATATGGACTTGGTATTTTACCAAATAGGGCTATCTTCTGTATACCCCCCTACCTTGTCTCAACACAACTGATTGACTCAAACGCATTAAGAAGGAAAGAAATTCCACAAATTAACTTTTGAGAAGGCACACCTGTTAATTGAAATACATTCCAGGTGACTACCTCATGAAGCTGGTTGAGAGAATGCCAAGAGTGTGCAAAGCCGTCATAAAGGCAAAGGGTGTGTCACGCTCGTTATGAAAAGCGGACCAAGGCGCAGCGTGATATGCGTACATTCCTTTATTGCAGTACACAACACGAACCAAAACAACAAAACAAACGATACGTGAAGTCCTGGGTTGAACAAAAACCTTCCGGAACAAGATCCCACAATAAACAGTGCCAAACAGGCTGCTTAAGTATGGTCCCCAATCAGAGACAACAAGCTACAGCTGCCTCTGATTGGGAACCACCCTGGCCAACATAGAAATACACGAACTAGAACAAAACATAGAAAATAACACATAGAAAATCCACACCCTGGCTCAACATATAAGAGTCTCCAGAGCCAGGGCGTGACAGTACCCCCCCCCAAAGGCGCGGACTGTGACCGCGCCAACCAAACACAAGAGGGTAGGGGCCGGGTGGGCATTCCGCCTCGGTGGCGGATCCGGCTCCGGGCGTGACCACCACACTCTCTCTACCCCCCCGTTGCGCCCCTGGTCTGGTCTGGCCCCTCTGGCCGGAGCTGGACTGAACACCGGTGGAGCGGTTTGCTCTGGCTCCGGCGTGGAGCAGCTGACCGGTGCCGGATCAGGCACCGGTGGAACAGGCACGGACCGTGCCGGACTGACGACGCACACCCCTGGCTTGGTGCGGGGAGCAGGAACGGGCCGGACCGGGCTGACGACACGCACCACTGGCTTGGTGCGGGGAGCAGGTACGGGCCGGACCGGGCTGACGACGCGCACCATTGGCTTGGTGCGGGGAGCAGGAACAGGCCGGACCGGGCTGGCGACGCGCACCACTGGCTTGGTGCGGGGAGCTGGAACGGGCCGGACCGGGCTGACAACGCGCACCATTGGCTTGGTGCGGGGGCAGAACAGGCCGGACCGGGCTGGCGCACCACGCACCACTGGCTTGGTGCGGGGAGCAGGAACAGGCGGACCGGGCTGACGCGCCGCACCACTGGCGTGCGGGGAGCAGGAACGGGCCGGACCGGGCTGACGACGCGCACCACTGGCTTGGTGCGGGAGCAGGAACAGGCCGGACCGGGCTGGCGACGCGCACCACTGGCTTGGTGCGGAGAGCAGGAACGGGCCGGACCGGGCTGACGACGCGCACCATTGGCTTGGTGCGGGGAGCAGGAACGGGCCGGACCGGGCTGGCGACGCGCACCACAGGCTTAGTGCGGGGAGCAGGAACGGGCCGGACCGGGCTGACGACGCGCACCACTGGCTTGGTGCGGGGAGCAGGAACGGGCCGGACCGGGCTGACGACGCGCACCACAGGCTTAGTGCGGGGAGCAGGAATGGGCCTGACCGTACTGGGAACACACACCACTGGCCTTGTGCGGGAATCAGGAACGGGCCGGACCAGACTGGTGACACACACCACTTGCTTGGTGTGAGGAGCGGGACTGGGTTTCCTCATAAACCTCCGCTCCCTCTGCTGCCTACTCAGTTCCTCTCGCCGTGCCTCCACACTCTCCTTCTCCCTCGTGACCAGTGGCCCCCGTAACCTAGCGGCCTCCTCTGCTAACTGGCTGAACCGCGCTATCGCGGCCTCCTGCTGCCTCGTCGTCCACGGCGTGAGCCCCCCCTAAAAATGTTTTGGGCTTGTCTCTCCCCCGTGCTCATGGCCTCCATCCCTCTTGCCAGACTCTCACTCATCTCCTCCCAGGTCCATCCTCTCTCCTCGTCACGCTGCTTGATCCAGTCGAGGTGGGATCTTCTGTCACGCTCGTTATGAAAAGCGGACCAAGGCGCAGCGTGATATGCGTACATTCCTTTATTGCAGTACACAACACAA